>NC_056734.1:176684859-176739859 GCF_019279795.1 Protopterus annectens
ATAGAATTTAAAATGGGTGAAAAAGGATTGATGTTGATGCTGATTCTGACAGTTTTCCTGTATTTGGAAACGGTTTTACTAGTCTGTGTACAGAAAGCATTACTAAATTTATGAGGCAAGCAAAGTAAAGTCTCTGTTTTAGCTCTGTCACCTTTTCTGATTTAGATACATACTCAAGAATGGCCTTACAATTCACGAGAAAAAAAGCTCTGCACTGCAGTACCCATGATCTCATTCACTCAATACACACACACACACACACACACACACACACACACACACACACACACACACACACACACACACACACACACACACACACACACACACACACACACAGAGACACACTCCGTTCACGAGAAAAAAGCTCTGCAGTACCCACAATCTCACTCACTAATATACTATCCACCAACACACACATATACACACACACACACACACATAGACACACTCCTTCCATGAGAAAAAAGCTCTGCAATACCCATGATCTCACTCGCTCATTAATATACTATCCACCATACCTCTTCCAGCAGTCCCGCTTGCTATCCGCGAAAGCAGCTCTGCAGACTTCTCTCCAGGCTATACTATCCACCATATCTCTTCCAGCAGTCCCGCTTGCTATCTGCGAAAGCAGCTCTGCAGACTTCATTCCAGGGCAGGCCAGGTTGTACTATCCACCATACTGCTTCCAGCTTCCCACTTGCTAGTAACAGCTGGAAATGTGTGCACCTGAGCCCTTGAGCTCAATTCTGACAGGCTGAAGGAGCTGATGGCATCGCGCACATGATGACATCAGCTCAAAAGCCGGGAAAAAAATAAAAAAAAACAAACTGGGAAAAATTTAGAAATAAAGGGGTGCCACTCGGGAAACGTGGCACCCCATTATTTGGACCCCAATACTCAGTAAAAAAACAAGTAATTCAGTACAGTTGGGAGGTATGGCTGCAGCTGTGGCCAGGGATCATACAGCCACTGGTGGGTGGGGGTTGCTGCACAAGCCCCACTGATGGCAACAGAGGAGTTCCTCGCCAACCTTGGGGCAGCCACCGCACCCCATGAAACAATACAACTACATGTCCTGGAGGTGGGTGGCACACAGTCAACAGGTGAGGAGCATCCAGGTAAGGCCCCAGTGGACATAATTTCAGTACTGTATTATTCATACTGGCATCTTTGGAATATTTGGACACACGTCAGGTAAAACTGCATTTGTGGGTGGGGTTTTGTAATGCACACAAGTGCACATCTATTGTGAATGACAGCAAATTGTGTAGTATCAGAGCTTGTACTGTACATGTTCAGAAATGCATCAATTATCCTGTACTAATGCCACACGTGAGTGTGCTGACACTCCCTCTCCCCCCTCAACTACATATGTCCCTCTAGTCTAGTTGGGCAACAACTACCTGGAGCTGGTGAGTATGTAAATGTCTTGTTGTGGTTCACCAATACCCTAGGCATGTTAAGGGCATGGATTTTTCCAAGCACACAACTGTTACTCTTAGCCATATTGCAATATGTGCATGTTCATTTGTGGTGGGGTTAACTGCAGTGCATCACAGTGGTCATCACAGGAGCCTATTCGCAGGAGTTGTAACATATTGGCATGTACGTTTCTGTAGGTGTTGCCACTGAGCTATACAGGGGTACATCAATATTGTGTACAATGGTGAAGCGTGTGTTAGGCGAAGGTCCATCACATACTACCACTCCTTAAGTATATCAGAGCTATATATTAGTAGCAACATTAAGTGGACATAGCTGCACTGCTTGTTGTTGAGGGCCTGTCCAGGGCATGTTTGTTGTGATCTGATTACATGGCATGCATGCCACCATTCAGAAATTGTGTGGTCTGTATAATGTCATTTTGCCACCTCACCTGTAAGTGTCTGTGTGCGTGTGGGCGTGCACTCATGTATCAGCGAATATTATAGTGCAGATATTAATTTACATATGTTGTCTTCCCCTCACAGGTGAACATGGATGTTGGGGTCTCTCCCCCCTCTCAACCTGATGTCAGTGTCTTAGCGGACATTGATGATGGTGGTCATAGTGAGGCACAGTTGGGGTTGTTGGGGCTGAATCTGTGCCATTGGTTGATATCCCACTTTCACCCACAATGTCCTGGCACACAGTCAGTATACCCACAAATACCCAGTCCACAGCAGCCACAGAAAATGGACAGTTGGAGGGTGGTGGTATGGAACAGGCTAGTGTGGCGACTATGGCAAGTGTGAGTGTGGACACTAGCCATAGCCAGAGAGCAGGTGAGGTCCCACACAGGCAGATGGACAGTGATGCTCGAAGGAAGGACTGCTGGCCATCCAGCCCATGTCAGAGGTGTCACAGCAGGTGTCACCAGACGCATGTTTCGGTCCGTCATGGAGGCACAGGCACATTCTGAACATTACACCAGACAGAAGCTCAGGGTCATGAATGCAGCACTTCTTGCCATGGATGAAGACCTCCACGGCATTGGTGATACCATACGTCATTCTGCTGATGTCGTGGATAGACAGTGAGGTGAGACATTGTCACTGCTCAACCGTGCAATGTCTGTGCTTGAGTATGTGGTGGGAGTAGGATGTCAGCCACGTGGACATAGGTCAGCAACAAGATCAGCTGAGACCCCACGTGGTTGTAGTCATTCACACTCCCATAGTGGCAGTACCATCAGCACTAAGAAAGGGAATGTGCTGTCCACACCGCAACGGAGCAGGCCATGGGCACGTGGTCTTGGCTTCTCTCATCAGGGACACAGATTCAGCAGACAGCAGTCACCATTTGGGAGTAGTACTGTATCTGGCCTTGGGCTGGTGGTGCTAGTGTGACTCCTGGCAGAACCAGTTCCTGGGTCCGTGGCCAGAGACGGCAAACTGTACATCCTGGCATGTACAGTCCATGGCTGTCCAACATACCCCTGTGTAGGGCAACCACATGGCTTGACTGTGTGTATACAAACACTCACACATCTCTACCACAGGCAGGTCACCACCAGACACACACAGCTCCTCTGCATGGCCCAGTTGAACATCATCCCTCCAGACACACACACACACACACACACACACACACACACATGTACACACATCAACCATATGGCCTAGGCCTCTGGTAATCTCACACCACACCCTGTGCATGTGATGATACCTGTGCCACATCCATGTTATCCATACCATCAATGCAGGGACCTGCTAATATGGGTCTGATGCACAGGGTGAATATAGTACAGTGTAGTAATGTAATGCTGTGTAAGGTGCTGTCTGCTGGCAATTGTCATGGGTACACATTGAAGTGTATATACCCTTTTAGTCATGATGCTTTATTGCTGCTAGTACTGCTGACTGACTATGGTCTCACATTCTGTATTCTGTTTCTGTTCCAGGTGTCTGTGTGTCTACAGCTTGCTGACATTACGAAAGATGAGTATGGCTGAGTGGAAACACAGTGACTTATTCATAGCCAAGGTACATCTGTATATGTACATGTTTACCAGGTGTGTATACATGCAACAGTGTGTGAGGGACAATGGGGGCAGACAGTGTGACCTTGCATACATACCCTTGACACAGCCAGCTAGTCTTCACACATGTCACTTGGGTGTTCTTTAGTACCACAGGCTCATACATACAGAGGAATTTATTTGAGTACTGGCACTATGTCCCTCACAGGCCTAGCCATTACTTTAACCCCAACAGATTCATCTATTAGTGCCTATTGCCCCTGCCATTTCTTTCCAATCCACTCAAAATTGATGCAGTTGATGAGGGTATGCATGGGTACTGTGTTTAACAGGTTTGGGGAGTGTATTCCTGACACAGGTCAGCCTGTGTTAGCCAAACCTGACAATCACCAGCATGTGTGTCTGCTATGTCATATGCGAGTCTGGCCTCTCATGCTGGTAGTGCACACAGAGTCATAGTCTTGTACATGGGGCAGCTGTTGAAGGGCTGAGCACAACATTGCCATCTTGGCATGCCACAGACACCTGTGGACAATATGACAGTACAGATTAGAAGCTATCTGCGTGGAAAAGGTATTGCATGCCATGACTGACTTTGCAGGTGTTAATATAGCCTTTACAGATACTGCAGATGTCTGCATAGCAGACCAGCTGTGCTGCTAATGTATTGCTGTACTAACTGAGGACTATTCAGAGGTTATGCCCACCTTTTGGATAGATGCAGTCCCTTCCCCTATGTGGTGAACCACATACAAGCAATTCCTGACAACTGCCAATACTTGTTACCTGAATTCAACTATGTTGCCATACCTGTTACCCAGGTCTGTCACTACACTCTGTGTGTTTACGGGGCTGGTGTCGATGTGTGAAATACTGCAGACATGTCCTTGCCATATGGCATGCTGATACTGGTGTCTGCATTCAGCTGGAGCCTAGGACCTTGACAGCATTCCATACACACTGAATGGCCCATTGCAGTGTGTTAACAGCAGTATGTTGCTCAATGAGAGACTGAAAAAACTTCACACAGCCTTAGGCTGTACCTACATATGTGGGTGGGGGAAATTAGTATTCATGCCTATATACATGTGGATTATTGGGGGCACCAGGTAGTCACAGGGCCTGCACATACCTACATATTGCACATGCATAGGCAACACACAATGTGTGCATGACATTATCAAATGTGGAGTGTGTGATGCAACTTATAGTAATGTGACAGTTGGCAGGAAATAGAATGCCCACGGCAAGTGCAACACACAAGACTTCCTCCAGTTTCTACTATGGCAAATTCTTTGTGTGACATTTCCTTAGCTTACAGTATTTCTCATAACATTAAGGTGCTTCTGATGTGCAATAATTGATCTATGCAATCAGTACAGAACTGTATGACATGTTTTTGTCCTACAATCTTGGGTTCTCTTTTCACTGTTTCAATTGTCATCACAGGTCACATCTTGCCAAACATGGACTGCAACCTGCGAGGTGGTACAGACATACCTCTCAATTGTACAGATTTGCACAGAATTTCCAGATTCTTGCTTCATATTTTTGGTCCATTTTCTCATAAACTTGTGTTCTTCTGGCAAATTGTTGCCAAATCATTGAGGGTTGATGTCAAGAAATAATGACAGACATTTGAGTTGCAGACTTCATACCCTTCAGAATATCTATGCTAATGCAAAACCTGTTATTCTATCACCTTTATTAGTTTGTAGGAGCAATATTTAAAATGGGTCCCTATTATGTGGCCTTTGTCACACTTATGTATGGCTTTGTAAACATTTTTTGCTCTAACAGCTTGTGAGGTATGGGTACAGATGGTGGCCATACCTCTGACCTCTGCATATGTCTGAAGATTGTCCTGATGTTTGACACAATTTCTTTCAATCTGTCATGAACTTGTGGTTTTCTGGCCAATGTTTTGGAAAATCATGACAGACTGACATTGCAGATTAATGACAGTTATTGTCATGTAACAACACATACCCTTTGGAAAGTGCATTCAAATGCATGACCTGTTCTGCTGTCTATTTTCTGTGTGTGTCACAGCAATATGTGAAGGGTGTGCTCAGTGTTTGCTGATTGCTCAGCTTCCCATATGGCTTTAACCAGATGTCTTTCTGTGAGTGGTTGAGAGATATGCTGGTGGCTTTAACACAGGTAGACTGCTGCAAGGGGATGTATGTACACATACACATAAACACACATACACACACACACACACACACACACACACACACACACACACACACACACACAAACACACATTCATGACCTGCCCTTGCTGATAGCTGAACCTCTACCTGCCCAGTTTAACAAATAATAGTGCTAGATACATAACACAAACACCACAGAGGTATATAGTGATGCAGTGTCTGCCACTACTATTCAAGTGGGTGACAAATGCAGGGACTGTTAGGATTGCCAATGGTAGATTCGGAGGCCCTTAACATGGTACAGCCATCTGAAACACACACACTGCTGCATGGGGACATGCATTGAAACACACATGGACACAGAGTTGACACTTCTCATATTAGATGACCTACCTATTTATGTACAATACACAGTGATATGACTATTGCATGCACAACAGTGCCTTTGTGTTAGAAACTGTGTAACTGTGCTTATAAGGTGGATGACATCTGCAGATGCTGCAAATGGGGGCATTAACAGGGTGGAAGAGGCACACAAAATGGTATAACCATCACATACACACAACAAAGACAGCCACAGGGGATATACATACAGAAACACATACATGGTTGCCAATAGACAGATTAGTAACCCTACGCATTAACTTGTATGTACTATAGTGCTATGTACACATTACAAACACCACAGAAATTATATACCTGGGACATAACTTATTACCTCTTACAACAAGTAATCTTGGGAATGCCTTCATGGATGGTAGAATAAACCCCCAAAATAGTGACTGGTCTCATATATTGCTCTTAGAAACCTGGACAAGTGATAGAGTAACAGACCTTGTATCAGCATGATGTTTTAGACAGGATGGAAGTCTGATGCTGACATGTCTGTCACTATGGTAACTGTGACATATTTGGCAATGATTTCTCATAAATGCCCATTGTTACAGGACACATACCACATATATGTTGCAAACATCAGGATATTCTATATACATCTGTGGGCTTTATAGTTTAACATTGTGCATGTGAGGCAGATGCCATTAACTGGCTCTTTAAAGTAATGCCATGGGGAAAGGGTCAACAGGCCTTAAAATGGTATAACCAATACATACAACAGCCACAGGGGATATGCTTCACACACAAACACACACAGTACTATAATTGTCAGTATTGAGATTAGAACCCCTACCTATCTAATTATTTGTACTATATTACACAGTTATTGCACCTACCACATAGCTTATAGGGCTGAAGAATGTATACAGGTACTTCTAAGGTGAATGAAATCAGTGGACCTTATAAAGTAGGGCAATGGGAAGTGTACTGCATGGAACACTCCTCAAAATGGTATAACCCACACCCCCAGTTATATGGTTCACACACACACACACACACACACACACACACACACACACACACACACACAAAGTTGCTAGTATTGAGTTTAGAACCCCTACCTATCTAGTAATTTGTACTATAGTGTTACGCAGTTATTGCATGAACCACAGAGCTTATAGGGCTAAGGGCTGGCCAAAGGTACTTCTAAGGTGAATGGCACCAGCAGCCCTTGTAAAGTTGAGCAATGGAAAGTGTACTGGGTGGAAAATGCCTCAAAAGGGTATAACCCACAACCCTAGAGGATATGGTTCTCTTCTCACCCAAGCACACACACATAAACACATACACAGAGACACACACACAGGATATGGTTCTCACTCACACATATTTTCACAGTTGCCAGTATTGAGTTTAGAACCCCTACTATCTAGTTATTTGTACTACAGTGTTACACAATTATCACATGAGCCATGGAGCTTATAGGGTTTAAGAGTGTCCCAACATACTTCTAAGGTGAATTATATCACCAGCCCTTGTAAAGTATGGCAATGGGAAGTATACTGGGTGGAAAAGGCCTCAAAATACTTTAACCTACAAACAAAAACACTTAGACTTATACACACATACACACACACACACACAAACACACTTGCCAGAACTGAGATTGCAACCCCTGCCTATCTAGTTATTTGTACTATACTGTTACATAGTTATCGCACATGCCACAGAGATTATAGGGCTGATGGCTCTCCAAAGGTACTTTTAAGGCGAATGACATCAACAGCCCTTGCAAAGTATGGCAATGGGAAGTGTACTGGGTGGGAAAGGCATCAAAATACATTATCCTACAAACACACACACTTATACATACACACATTTGCCAGGTCTGAGATTAGAACCCCTATCTATCTAGTTATTTGTACTATAGTGTTACACAGTTATTGCATGCACCACAGAGCTTATAAGGCTGAGAAGTATCAAAAGGTACTTCTAAGGTGAATGACAGCAGATCTTGTACAATAGGGCAATGGGATGTGCACTGAATGAGAATGGCCTCATAATACTTTAACCTACAAACACACACACACAAATGTGGGTAATGTAATATTACAACCCCTACCTCAGTACTATTATACAATGAAGTTCACCTTCATGCTGGCACATGCAACTGGTTACAACTGGTATGCAACTGTAGCAGTTTATCACTCTATGCCTTTCAGGGTATCCCTGTCTATGACTCACTCTCTGTGTGTATCTCCCTATATGTCTCTCTCTCTCTCTCTGTCTCTCAATATCACTGTCTCTCTCTTCTCCATGTCTCTGTGTGTGTATGCTTGAAATATTGTTATATGTTGCCCATATTTATATATATCTGTGTATCACACACAATAGATGCAGATATATCACATATGGGCAACCTACAGCTAACTGAGGATAATTCTGTCTGATAGATGTGGGTAGAATCAGTTAAGGTGTACAAAGCTGTCTGTATGCAAAGGCATCTATGCACAATACAGTTATATAGTCCGATGTGGGTTTAGATATGGGCTGTAATTCTCTAAGTGTAGGAGCATGCCCAGTATGACCTTCTATTGTAAGAGTGGGACTCCATTCCAGAGATAGTTGTACTCTGGTCCAGGGTTTTGTGTACTACAGCCATACCTCTCAACCTGCTAGTGCAAGAAATCTGGAGATAGCCTGCCAAAATGGGGGGACAATGGCCTAAACATAAGGAAATACTGTACATATTGCTCTTATTAATGTAGACAGTTACTAGAGTAACAGGGTTTATTTTAGCAGACATTTTCTGACATGTATGACATCTGACACTGAAATGTATTGTGTCATTACTTACTGATAGAAATCCTTAGATCATCACAGTGATTTACCTGATAAATAAAATCTGTATCATGCACAGACAAAAATTATGAGCCAAACTATAGACATTCCCGCCCAATCTGGCAAGTTGAGAGGTGTGGCTACAGCCGATTGGCTGATGAAGCTGTGTAAACAGTCCAGTACCTCAGTGATATACTGGCTGGGGATCTCCTGCTTGTGTGGTATTCTTCTTAACTGAAAAGTCATATCCTGGTGTGGGTAGAGAGTGCATTCTACTGAGCAGAGATGTCCATTATATGTGTGTTATATTCCACATAGCACTGTGATTTCCAGGTATGTCAGTGGCAGAGCAGCATACAGTAATGTAGTGAACCACTAACAGACATTTGTTTATAGGTTGATATGAGGTT
The DNA here is from genome assembly GCF_019279795.1 of Protopterus annectens. Classification (NCBI taxonomy): domain Eukaryota; kingdom Metazoa; phylum Chordata; order Ceratodontiformes; family Protopteridae; genus Protopterus; species Protopterus annectens. Next base: position 176,694,069 of record NC_056734.1, read on the forward strand.
ACTAGGCTATTGGCCCTGAAGGCCTTATAACCCTCACTGCAAGAGTGTAGCCCATGTTAAGACATGTCAGCACCCAGAGCCCCTGTTCAGCAGGGACACAGGTGGAGTCACAGGACTGTATTTTCTGTTTCCCATGCACTTATACAGGGAGCACATCACAAGCAGTATTGAGGTACTCAGCTTGATGTGAATAGGGAGTGTATTCCACAGATGGTGGAGTCTGTGGGACACGTATCTGTCACATGAACAAGCCCTACTGATATTACAGACCAGGTTGATGCTGTGCCTACAGGTAGATTGAATGGATCTTGACTTCCAGATGTGCAACAGTCCCATCAAGGTGGGGTCTGGATTGCTTTGTATGCCAGACAGAGGTCACCTCTGAGGAGTCTTATGGAACTGAGTAGAGGGACAATGCTGTTAGCCTATCTGTGTAGGGTAGGTGTTTGGGGTCCTGGATTCTCCCAGTGAGGAACCTCTGTTGTCTCTCCAGCTGCTGCATGTGCTTTTACATGCCAAAGGGGGCATTGTACAAAATAATTGGCCTTATAAGCTTAGAATACATGGATTTCATGATCTCTTTGTCCCTGGATGACATGCCCTTTTTTTGAGTTGGCCCATCTCTAAAGCTTTCTGTACAACAGAAGCAACATAGTGCTCAGGCTTCAGGTTGCTATCAACCTGGGTGGCCAAATGCCTCACTACTGATTCTGTATATAGGACATTGTTGTTCATGTGATAATATGTGGGGATATCAGTCTCCCCAAAGGGGATAATGATGCATCTGCAGGCATCCAGCTTGAGGCCATGTTTCTGGCAGAAGTAATTTGTTTCCGTGAGACCCTGTTGTAGGAAGTCAACATCACTTTGGGTTTTGATGACTGTTCCCAGCTTGCAGTCATCTGCCAACTTGGTCAGTCATAGGCCAGTGTTTTTGGCCTGCACCTTAGGGAAGTATATCTCATATACCAGAGTCCCCCAAACCAATCCCTGGGGTATGCCAGTCATTATGCGTGTACTGCTTGAGTTGGCTACCCCTATTATGATTATGTGGGTTCTATCAATGAACCAGTTTGCTACCCATCTGGTAACATATGGATTGCTGCCTAGTTGATAAAGTTCATGTACTATGGCCAAGTGGTGAATAGTGTGTAAGGCTTTGGCCAAGTCAAGGTGGCTGGAGTGCACCATCTTTCTCTCATCCATGCCTTTGTTGGCTGTCTCAGGGAAGTCATCCAGAGTTCACTGACAGATCTCCTTTTGAGAAAGGCAGACTGTGTGGGGTCAAGTATTTGGAGTTTACCAATGTCCCTGTTAATGAGGTCCATAATAATCCATTGCATGGCATTGCAGATCAGGCTAGTTAGGCTGATGGGTCTTTAATTTCCTGGATCGTGGAACACTCCACCTTGGTGTAAAGGGATGACAGTGGCTGTCTGCCACTTGGCTGTGACAAAAGCAGTACTCAGGCTTTGGTTGTGTAGGGTGCATAATGATGCTACCAGTTCATGCCTGGGTTCATGTAGGTTGTAGCCTGGTATGTATTCAAGTCCCATGGAGGCCCTGTTCCCTAGTGATAAGGGTTGGGTGGTCAGGTACTGGGGATGTCCTGCTTTCCTGATGGGGGGGTAGAAGGGAGAGATTTCTGCTGAATCTGCCAGCCAGTAGATTGGCTATATCTACAGCATTTATGTATGTGGTGTCCTTGACTACCAATTTGGCACAGATCTGGGAGCTTCCTTTGGGAATGCAGATATATGTGAGGAAGGCCTTATGATTGTCTGTTGTACATGTGGGCAATTTGGACTTGGAGTTGCCTTTAGAGGATTTCACTGCTGCTCTTATTTGTTCATTCAGGCTAAGGGGTGATTACTTCCAATTGTGGACCTGCCCCTTCTCGGTCCTGGACAGCAATGTTATTCTTTTGTTATATAGTTCCTTTATTGCAGATGTTTGCAGACAGGTTTACTCTCCCTTGTGGGTGATGATGTTGCCCTGCCAGGTATTCCTAATTCCATGCATCTGTATATATATATATATATATATATATATATATATATATATATATATATATATATATACTTTTGTGTACATTTGGACATTGGTACCTGTTCCTCCAGTGGGTAGGGGGCTGTTCAGTTGTTTATACCATCCCTCTGGAGGTTGCGATCAGCTTGGGAGACATTTCCAGTTTACTATGCCTAGAGGGAGTTCAGGAGAGATGGTGATAATGAACGTGACTGCTTTTTTGTTGGATCTTGCCAGGGATGATTATACCATAGGGGTGCTGCAGTGGTTAATCATGTTGGTTACTGCCAAGTCCGACATATGTATCACATCTTGTGGGGCTATCAAGTAGCTGTCCTAAGGATTCAGCATTGATAAGACTGGATAATCTCTGTGCATTTTTGTTCTGGCATGGTTGGCTTTCCAGTCAATAGTTGGGTAATATAAGTCAGCCAGGATCAGGGTAATGGGTTGAATCTTGATAGATCTGTAGCAGGCCAGATATGTGGGGTGGGTATCTTGAGTCAGATATGTTGGCCTGTAGCTACCTATAATTTGCATAGGGGTCTTGTCAATGATTGACTGCACTTGGAGTGTCTTATGTGTGTCAGACTGTTTGACCAGCCTAGAGGTGTGTGTCTGTATAAAATATATTTATACTCCACCTCCACTGGATTTGCTGCCAACATTTTTGGGGTCTGGCTATGTGATAGGATGAGTGATCAGGTAAGGATGGGTTGTTCTCTTCAGCTGTGGCCCAGGTTTCTGTGACTGTACAAAAGTCACCATCTTCCAGCATTACAAATTCTTGTAATGAGTGCATTCTCCTGTTTAGACTCCTAGCGTTTAGCAGCATGGCCTTTAATTTGCATTTTGTTGAGTGTTTTATGTTGGTAGTATTGACCCCTTGACTTTCCCTAAAAAGGCACTATGGGGGAAGCAAGGGCCTTTGCCAGAGGCCTGAAGGCCAAGTAAGAAAGATGCAGGCCATCTGCAGCAAAGCAGCATGGTCTGTTGATCATATGATCCTGCCAGGCAGTGGATCCCCCTGGGATGACACTAGTAAGCCAATTGTTACTGACAATAATTTTCTGTTTGTATTGAGCCATCACTCCAGGTGATGGTAGAATGCTGCTTAAGGCTAGGGACATACCTGCATGGGACACATACTCAGCAAGCTGAATCATGTCCTTCTTCCTAGTCCGCGGAGGTACATCTGACGTCATTCACACTACCATGGATTAGGCCAGAGTGATAACAGTACCTGTTATGGAGTGACTTGAGTGCATGCGTGATATGGCAGATTCTGGCACCTGACTAACAAGTAAGCAGGACTTTGTCCTTATCCAGCCTGGTGAGAGGCACATCTGTGTGTCTCACGATGGAGTCTCTGATGAGTAATATGTTGGGCTTATGGTAAGGCCTTAGTGGTTGCGAGACACTGGGATGTAGACTATGCATGTTGTGTGGTGTGTAGGTTTGTGGAGTTCTCATGTGTTTTTGCCTCTGAGGTGTCCTTTGGGTTTATGTTTTGTTGAGGACCTCCACTTACGTGCACATGTGTTGTGTAGTTGTGGGTGATGTTTACTGACTCCATACACTGCAGGGAACCTATATTACTACACAATTTGTTCTGGTGTGCACATTCTCCATTTGTCTGGTCAGTGGTTCCCCTTCGCCTTATGTGTGTCTCTGTCCTTTTGTAATCCAGTCACAGACTTTGCCCACAGTGGCTGCTGTTATGTATTTGTATCTCTGGTGTGAAAGGAGTAGATGCCATAACATCACACACAGGGTTATGGACTTCACACCTCTGAGTGTACCTATTTAGCAGGTTGTCCATCATTGCACCACTACATCTGCTGTGGTCCTCAGATAGCTTGTGTTGATATGTTATTATGAAGTTACATGTTGGCCCTAGCTGTCAACCTGTCACAGACTGACATCTGGACAGGCCCATATATGACAGTCAGACACAGGCCCACACATGGGGACAGGGTGTTAATAATGCTCTACCAAACATAGACAGTTGGGAGACCAGTTTGGTATTTGCTTGTTTTTTCTTATGGGTATGACTTCTGCTTCTCCACTGTCTGCCATTGATGTCTTGACATGAACCTTTCTTGTTTTGCAAATAGGTTGGCAGGCAAATGCAATGTTAGGACAAGCAAAACAGATATACAGGGCAGACTTCTTGTCCTTCTGTGACAGCCTATAATTCCAGTGGTATGGATGGTGGCCAGTGACTTGTCAGTGCTGACACAGGAAGGTGGCACTCAGTTATAACATGGCAGTACACTGACTTTCCGGTACATGCTTTCCTATTAGGCACCATACCTCTCAACCTCTTAAAGCCAAAATCTGGACAAAGCCATAAATAATTCGGGGACAAAAGTCCAAAACTAGGGACAAGTTTTAAATATTATTGCCCTTACAAACTTAGATAGTTGACACAATAACAGGTTTTGCATTAGCATGCAGTTTTTCTAAAGGGTATGAAGTCTGAAACTAAAATCTGTCATTAATTTCTGATTTTAGTTTTTAATGATTTGCCAAAAAAACACAATTTCATGAAAAACAGATCAAAACTATGATGCAAAAATCTGGACATTCTGCAAAAATCTGTACAGTTGAGAGGTATGCTAGACACTGTGTAGGTTACTTGGAGCTGTGTACTTTCCATATGTCCCTGACTTGCCCATCTTTCCTACAGTAACGGATATTGACCTCTGGACAGTGTGTACAACAACTACCGTAGGTGTAGCTGACATGCCAAATAGTTGGCACAAAAAGTTTGGAACATGGACCCTGTCAACCACAGTACTGTACCCTAGGTCACTAAGCCACAACAGCCACGAGTACGTGCTGCCCACTTCCTGACAGTATTAACCACGCATATACATAGCTCATTGACCACTGCATATTGTGGACAAGCAACAAGTTATCAAGTTGATTGGGACAGCCCTGGGAATGTGTGCACTGCTATTACTCTACGAACATTAATGTTAGTGCATTTCTATGGGAACATGGGTGTTTTGGGGGGGTGCATACCTGTCAACTGTACACATTTGCACAGACTGTGCAGATGTTGGCTTTACATTTTGGTTCCATTTAGCATAGTGTTGTGCCTGTCTTGGAGAACACTGGCATATCACTACAAACCAAAGGTTAGAATGTAATGGCAGACATTTGAGTTTCAGACTTCTTACCCTTCAGAGACTTAATGTGACTGCATGACCTGCTGTGATATCAGTGTGCAAGTCTGTAAGGGGAATATTTCATAATTTCCCCCATTTGTGAGCTTTTGCCAGAGATTTCTTTATGGTTTTTGAAGGCTGACTTGCTGAGAGAGGCTGAGGGGTGAGTATGGGACCCCAACATCAACATCTATGCATGTGACCTATGACCCCCCCCCAGTTTGCTAGTCCCCCACATACACTGCAGTGAGTTTTGTCACCTAGGGGACTACTGCATACTCTGGGGAAGCCAGTATTGGGCAGATATTTCCTGTTGTCCCACATAGCTATCTGCTGCTATCCTGGTAGGCCACCCTATTCCCTTGCATACATGCAGCAATACCTTAGATATGCTACCAAAACGTACTACTCCATTCACTTATTGTTAAGATGAGTGACTTACCTTGTGCCTGTGGTAGTTGTGAGGATGGTGCTTGAGGGCTGCCTCTGTTGGATGCATGCAGTACACAGCCTATACATGGTAAGGCACAGGAAGTGTGATGTGTGTGGCATCCATTTTGCTGTGTGTGCAAGTCAGAGAGAGTTGTCAGTCTCTGGGTCCCTAGGATGCCGATGTATGTGCTATGTGTTGCCTCTTTGCCAAGGCCAAGGCATACTGGGCACACATTTGTCTGCCTACAGGGGTAGGCTCAGGGGGTTTCTCCTCCAAGCCCACCTGTGCCTGTGGGGACCTTGGCAATGGTGGGGGCTGTGTGCCCCTCTCCTGTGATGTTCCAGCTGCAGCTGTTTCCATAGGATCATATTGTGTAGCATGGCACATACTATGAACATGTGTGCCTGGAGAGTACTGCAGGGCACAACCAGATATGTCAGCGCAGCGGAACCGTAACTTGAGCAGCCCAAACACACACTCTACAATGTTCCTAGTTTGTGAGTGTGCCTCATTATGGCATTCTTCAGTGGATGTGTGTGCATTTCTGATGGGTGTGATCATCCATGGTTCCAGTGCATAGACAGCATCCCCCACAAGATGGCCATATGGGATGTCCCCCATGGCAAATGCCTGGTAGAGCTGTGAGGCATGCCAGATGAGGCAGTCATGATTACTGCTAGGGCTGTCAGCACACACATTCATGATAATGCCCTGGGCATTGCACATGACATGGCACTTGACTGAGTGATAGCCCTTGCAGTTGATCTACACTCTACGTCTTCACTGGGTGGTGCTTTGATGTGGATGTGAGTGCAGTCTGTGGCACCCAGTACCTCTGGGTAGTGTGCTACATGGTGGAAGAAATGCATATTCCTGGTCCTCTCCTCAGGGGTGCTGAGGAAATACATGTGCTCACTGGCATGTCTTAACATGACATCCAGGAACTGGTGGAGTACCCTGAATGCAGATGCCTGTAAGACCCCCATGATGTCCCCAGTAGGTCTTTGGAAAGTACCTGTAGCTAGCATTCTTAAGGCTACACATACCTTGGTTTTGATTGGAATGGGTTCCCCTCTGTTGGCTCTGGGTCTGAGCTGAGGCCGGCAGAGATCAGTGAGTTGCTGTAGTATGACCTTGTCCACCCTGTAGTGCTCTAGTATCTCCAGCTCATGTAGCCATTGATACCTTACCCTGGGTCGGAACACTCTCCTCCTCCTCTGTCTGGCCAGTTGTCAGCATCATCCTCATCACCACCCCCAGTCTGTAGCACATAGAGATGTAGCAAAGCAGCAGCAGCCCCTATCATTTTGTCAGTTAAAATTCCCAAGTGTGTACTCTAATGGTGCAGAGCTTGTGGGAAAAATCAGACTGAAGGGTGTTTGCATAATTTATACCGGTGTTCTGCAGATGCTGCCTGTGCGATTAGCTGTCTATGATACATTATTCCTGCCAGCTATATTATTGATGGCTTTGAATTGGCCACTGAGTGGCAGAGGCCTTATTAGTGAATTGTACTTGATTGCCTTTATTCTGCTATTGCCCCCTTTTTTTTGTAACATTTTCTCCCCTTTTAAGCCCCACAGCCACCTGCCAGCTCTTTGACTGATGGTTATGAATGGGCCACTGTGAGTGGCACAGGCCTTATTGCTTATTTGTAGTTGATTGCTTTTATTCTGCTATTTCCATTTTTTTCCCCATTTCCTGCTTTTATTCTGCTATTTCCCTTTTTTCCCCCATTTCCTCCTCTTTTAAGCTCCGCAGCGTATCACAGAAACTGTTTCAGCTAGTGTAAACATTGCTGAGCAGAAAGGGCCCTCCCCTGGACACGAACCACTCAGCATTTCTTAAATTAGCTAATCGGCCTCAGACACACCCCCTTGCTTAGTTGTGCTTAGCTGAGTGCAAATAGAAGCTGCGGAGCTCCAATGTGCTTACACCAAGCATGACACACCCCCTTTTCATGTCAGCTGCTTCTTCTGCTTACACCACTACATTAAAGCGCCTACTTGGTTAGGTACCTGCAGGCACAGTCTCCCATTTTGCTATGCAATAAATTTAGCTCATTTCCATACCCCTACTGGCTTATACCCTAGTTACACCACTACACTGGAGCCTATGCCCTTAGCAACCACTGTTATGAGTCTGTATGCTGCCCAGTATAATGGCAAAATGAATGTTTCACATTTAATTGCCTTTTACTTTTTTTTTCATTTTCTGCACGATTGTGTTTGTTTGTGCGCCACTGCGTTCTGCTTAAACTGCTCTCTCTCTCTATATATATATATTATATATATATATATATAAAAATAAACTTTAGATTTTTACAATTTTGAAACACTTTCGGATGCCAATGGCCATAGTTTTGGCCACTGGCATGCCTAATGAACATAATACATGCTTTACTTTAAGCTGTCATGCCCCCGTTTTTATTTTTGAGAAATGTATGAGGTTACTAACCGCATACATTTCTGCTGCAAACACGACTCCAATACGGATGCCTGTCTGCTTCCTGGATCACAAATTCACCTCATTTGCATGCACCAGCAAATGAGGTGATTTTCATTATTCTGTCGTGTCCATGCCAGAATAGTGCTGGTAGGCTTGTGCAGCCTTGTTTACTGGATTGCACAGCCTCCGAACTCTGTGTTCGAGCCTTGCCAACATGGTGTGTCGGCTTTATTGAATCCCAGCCATGGTCGACAGGCCACAATGCTTTGCAAGAGGTAGACTGCACCTGTATCTTCTAGGCTTTTGGATACTGGCAAAGGTATGCTTGTGCCCATTTTAGGCAGTGTCAAAATAACCAACCTCCCAACATAACAAAATCCTCTCTAGATAAACTCAAGGTAATGCTGCTTAAGGCTAGGGGTCTAAACAAGAAACTGCACTACCTGGAAGCATTCCTCACTTTGAAAGATGCCAATGTCTGTGCACTCACGGAGACATGGTTCAAAGGAGCAGAAAGCATCCCAGCCATGCAGGGCTATAACGCCTCCCATACATTCAGACCACAAACTGAGTGTGAATGAACTGAAGGAGGAGGTGTAACCATCTTCATTAAGAATAAGTACATCTCGAGACTGGTCAAACACTATGACTCTCTTGAGCTACTCATTGTGAAATTAACTACAGGCAAAGCCTCCTACCACATCAGAGCTAGCTATAGGTTCCCCATCATGAAACAGGAAAAGCAGACCACATACCTGGACTTACTGGAGTCACTTGCCATACAGCCCAACACCTTACTCATGGGTGATTTTAATTATCTTACCAACAAATTGGAAACATTAATGACCACAAACAAGCTGGCTCAGAGGTTCTTGGACTTTGTCAATGCAAAATGCTCTGGAACAGCTCATCAGTACACCCACAAGAGGCTCAAATGTCCTGTACATAGTACTCACTAACAAGGGAAACATTGCACTGCCCACTGTCTGATAGCCTCCCTGGTAATACTGGACCATAAATCAGCCTCGTTCAATATAATTATAAGACCAGAAGCTCAAAAACACTTAAGGATTTTTCAAAACCAAATCACCTTCTACTAAGTGATGGTAAAAGAAGTTTCAAAGCCCTCTCAAATGCAGATAACATGGACATTAATGCCCTTGTATAACCACTTATGCAGTTGTATTGAATTGGCTGCACCTGATGGGATAAAACCAGATCTTGCTGAATAACAAGCCACCTTGGTGGACCCATAGTATAAACAGATTGTACAATAAAAGAAAGAAACAAATGTCCTCAGCAGAGGAAGAAATCCCCCTCTAGCTTAAACAGACAAAATAGAGATCTTGTCAAATCTCCCAAAGCTAATTGACTCATTACAGCCAGGTGATGTCTGCAGGTGCTTTTGCAGTTGCATCCTACTGACGCCTCTAGGTGTCAAGTATTGTTGTTTATATATGCATTAATAATTTTACAACCATGCTACATGCAGCATATTAAAATGTTTCATCTTAAAGCTTACACAATGGCAAACACAACCATGTTGACATTTGACCTCTGTCTGGTGCAGGGAAAGCAAAATTAATTGCTGTTCATATAATGTTTTTATATTGTCATAAATTTCATGCTTTTCTAAATATCTCAACAACTGAGTCACACAGACAGAACTGCTTTGCCTCGTATGAAATTTTTCAACTAGTTGAACAAAATGCTACTAACACTATGAGTGTAACTTCAGAAGTTGCTAAGATATTGTAAATTGTTTACAAAATACTACAGTTGCAATTTTAACAACTATGCTTACTGTGACTCATAAAATCAAGTTTAAAACCTAGAACCGAAAGAATACTACCACTATAAAAATAGATTGTGCAGAAGAGTTTGCCATTTGCACTTTTTTTGTAACAATAGTCTCTCTAGCTAAGGATAATCATAAGGCAGTCTTTAACTACATCCGAAATCTAAAAGGGAATACCCAGCTATACACTGAACTGGTTGTGGATGGCACCACTCATACTCAACTGGCAGTAGTAGCCAACCTGCTTGCTGACAGATTTGGAGCAAACGTCAGCCATTGTCACTTCCATTCATCCCCCAAACTATATGTACCACAGTACCTCAGCCTATTATCTCAAGAGAGCAGGTCATCTTTATGTTCTCCAAGGCCAAAAACACTGCATTGATGGGACCAAACAACATCCCAGGTTGCCTTTTAAACAACTTAAAACATGACCTAGCAGACCCACTTGGATGCCTGTTTAACCACAGCCTGCAAACTGGCTATGTTCCAGAGGAATGGATGACAGCAACAGTAATTCTTCTGCACATAGGGGGACCATCAACCAACCCTGGGAATTACAGACCCACAAGCTTGACTAGCTTTATCTGAAAGACCATGGAAAGAATCATTATGGACCTCATTAACATGGACATAGATAATCTCCAAACTCTGGACCCAATCCAGTTCAGATTAGTTAAAGGTGGTTCATGCCTATTAAACATTGTTGGCATATTTGAGAAAGATGCCAAGGCCCCGATGAGGGAAAGACAGTGCATGCCACCTATCTTGACCTAGCCAAGGCATTTGACACAATCCTCCACTCAGGTATTATAGAAAAACTCTCCCAGTTGGGACTTATCCCCTACATTACCAGATGGGTAGCCAACTGGCTCACTGACAGGACACATATTGTCAAAGTGGGTAGCTTCACCTCTAGAAGAAGACCAGTCATCACTGGCATGCCACAAGATTCTGTGCTTGGCCCCTTACTGTCTGTAATTTCTTTCTCAGAAACTTGGCTCACCAAACTGGAAGCAATCACCGAGTCCAACATTGATATTAATATACTGCAGACAGGGTTAATGCAAACAAATGATTCATGCCAAAGCCATGGATAAAAGCTAAATTAAAAAAATGCATTATTATTTCCTTTGGGAAAGCTGACATCCCCTAGTAATTACAGACAGCACCCCCCAAGTGTAGACTCAGTGGTAAGTGATCTGGGTACTCAGGTAGATAGCAATCTGAACTTTGACCACCACGTATCCACAGTAGTAAGGAAACCCTTCTATGTGGCACATCTTATAAGTAAAGCTTTGTATCTAGATCTAAGGATGTTATAATTTCATTATACTCAGCCCTCATTAAACCAGTAATTGAGTACAATGTTCCCTTTTGCATCTACCTCACCAGACATCTGCAACAATTGGAGAAACCACATAGGTTTCTCATCAAGAAATTACAGGGTACACCAAACAAGTTTTACTTGGAAAGACTGAAAGCTCTGCCACTGTATTCTACAGGTTGCTAAGGGATGACCTGTGCCTGGCTTACAGGACAATCTCTGATCCAGCCCTGATGGAAATGCTATACATTTTTAAATCAAATTGCAGGTGGGTCACTCGCTCAGGGGTCTTAAGCTAGCCTCTGACATGAAGAAGTCATGCTGGAGAGATAGATTGGCAGTTCTCTGGAAAAAGCTTCTAATTCACATAAAATACAGCCCCTCGCTGACTGTCTTCAAACAGTTTCTCCACCTATTGTTTCAAAGTTGCTGTTCTATGTGTGACTGTTACTGTAGGAAGTATTTCACATCTAAAAATCAAACGCAATCTAGGTCAATGGATGGGTGACTGCAAATTCACTCCTGGGGTGGTGCCCATGTCCCTCCTGGACAGAAGAAGTAGGTATTAACTACCATAGAACCTTACCTCTGTAAACTTCACTCACCTAACCATCGACAATTGGGGCAACTAGGGATAAATATGGCTAGGACTGTAAGGGCTCTATGGCTATTAGCCTAGTAACCTCCTATGAACGATGACTTACTATTTTGGCTTCCCTTCCTTAAGGACAGATTAAAAAGCTGTATGTACAGAGGTAGAAAGAACAAAAACATAAACGACAATGCAATTATGTAAGTGCATATGTTGGAGAAGCAGAGTGAGCATGCAAGTGAGAAAGAGAGGAAGAGTGCATGGCCCTCAACTTCTTTGTTCAAGAATTCATATCTGAAAAGCAATTGGTTTTCCATCAACATACTCTATTTGAATACTAGAGAGTATGAAGCAATAATATCTGACTTTATTGACTGACTGTCATCCTCAGTGATTTACCAGAAAATAAAGTTTAAGAGACAGAGAAAGAATCTTAGGCAAAATTAGAGATGTTTTTCAAAAAATGGACAGTTTAGAGACATGTGGCATGTGTTTGCAATGTTTTGCACTATATGAACTGTTTGCCCTTAATTTGATCACAATGAGATATCTGTGGTGTTTTATGTAAAGAAAATGTCTGTAACTGCTGGAGGTGTGTGTGGGTGTGTATACTTCTGTCTGTGGCTCTGTTGTGGGTCAAGTATGCCTGTGTGTTGACATTAAATACTTACATAACTTACATTTTAGATGTGAAATACTTCCTACAGTAACAATCACATATAGAACAGCAACTTTGAAACAAAGGTGGAGAAACTATTTTACATCAAAAATATATAAAAAATGATATACTATAAAAAATATGAAACAGTTTAACATCTATTATTTAAAAACAATAATGTCCTCTGGGGTGGCTATTATAGGGAAAATAACAGATCTTCCATGGTGTAGAGCCCCACCACTATATTGTTGGGTCTCAAAACACCAATGGGTTGTCTCTTACTTTCCCAATAATGCCCACCTTGTCAGGCATTATTATTTGCTTAATGACGACTCCATACATATTTTATTCTGTACAAATGTTATTAAACTTTCAACATGGATCAGATGAAGTCTTGCTGGATAGGAATGAAAGTACTCATATTGCGAAATCTGTGTGTGCTCCTTGTAGGACATAATCAAGGAATTTGATATCTCCAGAGTGTCGTTTTGCTTTTTTTCTAGGTATTGTCATTAAGAACACTAAGGCTTATCATATTGCTACATGGATGTCTTTTGGTTGATATGATTCTTATTTTCTATTTATAATATGCCACGTGAGTATATCAGGAATGCATGTTAAAAGATCTTATGAAATTTGCGCGAGAAAGAAGGAGCTCACCCAAGCATGCACATGTAGCGATTGTTTTAAATCTCGTCTCCCAACCCATTTTGCCTTGAAGCAAGATTTGTACGATTCTACGCATATCTTCACATATCAAATCTCATCACCTTGTGTATAAAGGAAGAGATAGTAAAACAGCAATACTGTTTTTCATTTTTGTTCTGTGTGTTTTGTTAAAAATCCTGGAGAAAGCAGACTTAACTTACTCAATATGGGGACTGTGCTTACAGAAATCTTGAATCATATTAGGGCCATTAAAATCTCCTTAGATGTATTAATGACTCTAATGCAGCCTACTGCAACAGATATTTTCCAAATGAAAGATGTCATGGTGAAGCACAATCAGAAAATTAAAGAATTAGAGAATTGTCTGAAGGACCATCACTCTACAACGCACAAGCATAGGGAAGCAATTTACACTGATGCAAGCCATGCATCCAATCTTCAGGATCATACTTTACAGTTTGAAAATCAAGCCAGGGGAGTAATCTGTGTGTATTGGACTTGTCTGAATGAGTACAGGGGATCCTTGGACTTGAGCTTTCTATTGTACTTAATGTAGACATTACACCTATCAATGAATGGTCTCGTAGGGTTATCACTAAGCAGTTAACCAGTGTGCACCCCAGACATTTTACATTTCATTCTTTAGACTTTAGTGACAGGAGAAGGCAATGAATTTAAGATTGGTTGTGCACATTGTGAAAATAGTCCCTGACTGTAGTACAGCACTATTTGCAAAATGTAAAGTGCTTGCTCCTTACTTGAGATAGGGCAGAGAAATTGGCTTCATTGTAACTTTACAATACCTAGACATTCTATTTCAAATAAAGAAAACACAGCAATTCTTTTTCAACTCCCATATGATGTGGAGTTTATCTTGCAGGAATGGGATCCATCCTGTAAACAATCATATGCTGATGGTGTGAGATCATCTGTTGGTTTGCTCACACATAAAAGGAGGGACAGACCTCATTGCCTCTTCATCTAATAAATCTTCTAGGGACAACAAATAAGAACAATCACCATGCACAATGTCAAACCAGCTAACCAAGGCTCCAGGCATAAACTTGATTATTAAGGAATCCCTAATCTACCTTTCATGTTAAACAGACAGTTATCATTGGGTGCTACTAGAGAACCCACTCCACTTATGGATTTATGTCATAACAACACATCTGATCTGGTTGCACTGAAACGTTTATGTATGTGCACTTTAATGCAACTTAGAAAGAAATACCTCAAGGCTTTGTTTTAGACAGTATACATATATAAGGTCTTTGCAACATAGTTTTCCTACAGTTTTCCAATTCATGCATTAGCTTAGACCACATAACATGTTTGTGAATCTTAATTTGATCCTGCTTGATTTACTGTATATAATTCTTAACATGCTTAAAACTGGATAATGATTTTATCCAGAGATGTCAGACTTCAAACTGAATGTAAAGGTAATGAACTTTTTATCCTCATATTCTCTTTTTTCCTCCCATCTCTTATTGCAGGGGTCCAAAATTTGATAAACCATTCCTGGTGATGAGATCTTTAATCTTAACCCCACCTTTTTTTCCAGCTCCTGATCAGTCTGCTAGATTATCTATTGTGACAACTGGAGGGAATACTCATGATAAGAGTTAGGTGGCTGTTTTTTTTTTTACACTCTCTTCTCCTTCACAGATGAGTTGTCCATGGTGGTATGCTTGTCTCCTAGACCATACTGGAAACACCTTTACTGTTAATTTTATATGCTGCTTTTATTGGATACTGAATTGCTGTACTACAAAAATGGAGTAAATATGGGACAGAAGGTAGAAAGAAAAGGGTGGAGGCAATTAGAAGAGACATATTAGGTAAAGAGTAAGTGGTACGGGTGAGGGGAAGCCATTAAAATAAGACTCTTTAGTAGCTAGTGGATGATCTAATAAAGGGGTAAAATAATTATTTAGATGGTGGATGATCTAACAGAGGTGCTTCTAGTGAGATGAGAACATTGGCAGGCTTTTATATGACTTCTTAACTTGGGAAATAGTTGCATGAAGATTGTTTAAAATGGGATTTTTTAAGGTGGAATCTGATTTCATGGAAAGGAAAGCTTTATTTTAAATTAGCTGGTAGAATGTGTCAAGCGCATGTGGCCATAAATGAGAGCAGTGGTCTGTGGTGTGAAACATGCTAAGAGGGTATTAAGGCAGAGTGAAGATTGTGAGTGAAGGTTATAGGTAGTTGTTCCTATTGAAAGATGAACAGAGAAGTTACTAAATGCTTCTAGGTGAAATTATTTATAGTTTAGGAATGAATGTAGTAGGTACCGTCTTTGTTTGATGGGTAGCCATTTTGCCTGAGAAAGAATTGAACACTGGTGTTCAGTATGGCCAGCTGAGATGATAGAGTGCAGATATTGTTCAGTTGTTGTTTTAAGTGCATTTGTTTTCCCTGGGATGTAGTAGCTATACATCAAACAACAAAAAGCAAAGAAACAAACTAGGAAAGAAGCGGCATGCTGAAGCAAAATTAACCAGACTACAGAGTAAATTAAATACACCATATCCTTTGAAAGTTCAATCCTTTAATTCAAAAATAGTTGAATACATGAGCGCTTTAATCATAAAATTAAAAACTTCATCAGATAAAATACATGAAACAACTTCCTCTTTAAAAGTACTGCTTTGACCAATACAATTCAAGAAACCTCATCATATGACTACCAAACCTCCTTACAAGGGACAACCCCTTGACAGTAACCTTTAAAACAATTAAAACAGACATTTAAATTAGACTAAAAGATATGCTAAGTTTTAAAACTAAAATTAATATAAGAAATAAATACATAAGTAAATACCGCAGAGTAATATTTTACGTTTTATACTGTGTGTTGTTTAAAAAATTCAGTATTAATTGTTAAGATGAAAACATGTTACCTTTCCAGTGCTTTTACTGTTCATTTTAAACCTGGCCCAAATCTACCTTAAGGAACAGTTGCCAATATAGCTCACACTTTTCAAGGGTGAGCATCTACCCCCCCTCCCCCATCATTTAAATGACTTGTTCCAAAATCACAAATTTAAATTGATGTCCAGGATTCTGGTGGACATGTTCAAAGAGTGAATTCATGTTCTTCTGTTCTTCTGTTCTTCTAATGTCGTATAAATGCTCATAGACCCTTTCTCTGAATCTTCTCTCAGTCTTTTCAATGTAACAACCAGAACATACCGAGCAAAGTGCGCAGTACACCATGTGTTGTGTATTGCAGTCAGAGTGCCCCTTAATTGTAATAACAATATTAGCAATGATGCACTTCTTGTCTATCAACATATGATGGCATTGGGAGCAGTGACCATACTTACTCATACCAACATTTTGTTGGTCAGTTTCAGCTTAGTTATATTTATCCCTGTTTCCAGCAATGCCTTGAGGTTCTTCTCCCCTTACAGACAATTTGTAGGTATACCCTCACATTCTCTCTCAGCACTGGTCAGTACTCAATATTGGCCAATTTTTCACCAGAATGTCTTTAATTGCATAGCCGTTCACTGGAAAAATGGTGGTAAAAGCACTTTTAAAAGGCACTTGATGGGGGGGGGGGGTAAGTAATGGATTGGTTGTCATGAATATCTTTATCATTGTCAGGCACATTCATCTTGTTATTTAAAATTAAGATGACCTTCCCCCACTCTTGTCTGTTGATGACCTAATACATCAAGTTATCAATGAAGTCTACTGGATACCCCCGTAACCTGAACATGTCTTTCAACATACAAAATTCATCCCAAAATGTTTCATCCAGGGTAATCATCCTTACAACTATAAAGAATTGCTCTTTAACCACAGCTCTTTTTTGGGGGTAGCTGGTGGGAGCTGGAAAAATGAAGAAAGTTCTTGGAGTAGATGGACTTTTTGTGCATCTTTGACAAACATTTGGATAGTTGTGTCCTTCATAAGCCAAATGTCAAGATAGGCAATGTTATGGTTATTCTGAATTTGAGAAACTCGGTGCTGTTATTAATATAATCTAGGAACCCTGGGATGAGTTTATTACCACCGTCCCAGAGAATAAAGATGTCATCCAGAAACATGTGTAGAACATACAAGGAAAAAATTCAGATGGGAATCATCACAATATTTGCAAACAACCCCCCCCCCATGCTGAACCAATGGCAATCCCTTTATGAATTAGCTATAATCAGGAGTCCAATCCATATTCTAGATGAGCATGTAATAATCCTATACCAATAGTTAATCTAACCGCAGATGAGAAAGAGTATTATAGTTTCCTTGGCCAGACTAAGACTAAGTTGATTTTGGAGTTTAAGGCTTTAATACAAAATTACAGGTTAAGAGACTGATTAACCCATATTCCCAGGTATTTAACATATGGGGTGATTTGTTATTGCAAAGGCTCCCCCAAGTTTTGGAATTTATGAGACAATTTTTGTCTCATATGAAACAGCATGGCCTTTCTATGTTTAGCATTAGTTTACATTGCATTAGCCACTGTGAAAGTTTAAATCATTCTCAGTGTCTTTTTTGATGGTATCATGTGAGGTACTGGACATGTAAGTGACAATGTCATCAGCATACAGGAGAATGTGGATACTATAAACAGTGTGTGTGTGGTATACAAATCCTTATAGCACACCTTTTGTTAATGTGGAAAAGCGAGATAATTTTAGTTCCTGAACTTAAAGTGTCTGTTTGAAGTGAAGCTTTGCAATCAAAGTAGTGAGTCTGTGCTGATACCAGGTGATGTAATGGTTTTCAGTAGGCTATGGTTTGGTCTATGAAAACAGCACTTGTCAAAAGGCCTTTGTCCATATTGTAGAGTATGCAATCCATTAAAGAGTATAGAGTGATCATGGTACTGCAGCCTGACAAGAAACCATGCTGGTGTGGACAGAGAAGATACTGTACATATGAATGTGTTTTGTTAGCTAGGTAAAGGGCTAATTTCTCAAAAATCTTCCCCAGAGTTGAAACGATTAAAATTGGTCAAATGTCTCACTTTATTCAGCATGGGAATGGGTTTACATATGGCTTTTTTTCCATACGTCTGGCCTAACACTGTTTTTTTAAGGCATAGATTGTAGAGACATAGATGATGGGTTGTGCTGAAGTCTTTGCATGTTGAGATAATCCATGGCATAAGCCCATCTCTGCTACTAAATTGGCATTGGGCAGTGAATTATTTCTAATGTTTTGGTGAGATCCTTGAGTGTGATTTTCTTGAAGTAGAATAACGGGTTGGTGTGGTGAGGAAGGAAATAAGATGGAGTAGAAGGTAGTGGGTGGATTATTCTCTATGGAAGTCCAGTAATCATAGCAGTCCAGTAGTAGTCGATACAATATTGGGTTTTAAGGGGTCTGAAGAATTAGAACAGCTTATGATGCAGCTGAGAAGGATCCAGAACCTTTTTTGGCTGTTTCAAGAAAAACTTGTTTTGTGTGAAGAAAGTTTGCCTTGTGTCTTCATCTTATTGTTCTGGTTGTTTCTTGGTTGAGTAGATTCATCCCTTCTGTGAGGTATAGGGTTCTGTTTCTATTGTTACCATGCTAAATCTCTTAACTTCTACGAAGACCTACATTTTTAGTAACCTACTTACTGAGACTGATTTTGAGAAATCAGGTGACTATGGGGAAGTATTTGCTTTGCAGATGTAGCAGTAGTGTACTTGTCAGTGCTTTGGATTCTTTGCTGGAGTTATTTTTATCCAATTTGTTATTTCAGGTGGTTCTTGAGAGATATTCTTTGAAGGCTAGCATTTCTTTGTTGTTGTGCAGTTGGTTGAAAAGAGCATAGATTTTGCTTTGTATGGATTCAGATGAAAGCTTCTGATAGTTCACCATGCTGGAATAAGTGCATTCATTTTTGAAACAAGAAACAGACAAACTCAGAGGAATCTCCAGAGATGTTGATAAAGAAAGTCATCCATATATTAGAAAAGTAAAAATAAGTGGAACAAGCACTATTTCTTTGGAAGCTGAGTATTATGCTGTTTAATTTTACTAATTTTCACCTATGGCTTAGGCAACTAGACAAACAGACAAAAGTACTAAGAGAGGAATCATTGTGCTGTAAGATTTGTAATAGCATATTATGTGACACAGTATCATGGGATTTTTGATAGGCCTGGGAGCATTATTCCAAAATCTTACCAGAGTGAAGCTATTCTTGGGGAGCCATGCATTGGGGAGACATTAATTTGCTTGACTTTTTGGACTGCATATAATGAATTACTGAATGTCATCTTCATTTGTTTTCTTAATTTATTCTTTAATTATTAGAACCAGTTTTGTACACTTTTTATTTTTATTTATACTGGTGTTGCTGTAGTGTTACTGTGGAGTTAATATATATAAGTCTGTCAGTAGGCAAAGCCTCCGATATGAATGATTGCTTTTTATGTATTTGTCTGAGCTTTCTAGCATGCAAGAGATATACCAACAACATGGCAGTCACAAAGCAAAGCTGTGGGGAATAAATTCTGTTTTCTGCTCAGCTGGTAAAATGAAAGCTGTAACTGTGAGATGTCGAATGTACATTAAAAAGGGGTGCACTAAATGACAATGAAAGTACAATACTAGAGGGTACGAGAAATAATTCATGACTGTGTCTGCGGCTGTATCACGATTATCCATGGTTGATATAGTTTTATCACGAGATCAACTAGCAATAATCCCACACACAGGAGTGGATTACTGCTGTTACATTAATTAAGAAATTGCCATTATTGTATAATGACATTTAGCTATATCTGTTTTATGTAAAGATTGCATTTAGGAAGTGGACATGTTCTTTCCATTGGGTTGTGTATTTTATGACTATGTTCTCTTACTGGAATTAATATGAATGTGTTAAAATTCATTGCCTTCATGTTTGGAGCACAAACATACTTCAGTATGTGCAACAATTTTGCACAGTGATGAATGTCCTGAACATCTGATTTTCATATCAAGTGAGATCAATGAATGACAAATTACACAACATCATCAAATTGTGACTTATTGCAAGGTTACAGTTTAATTATGACAATTTTTTAATGTTTTATTTGTGCTACAGCTGTAATAAAATGGTGTTTTTAGATACCAAGAAAGCATACTGATTGTTAATCTTTTATTTTATCTTATTTATTTACGCAATTGTT
This sequence comes from Protopterus annectens, assembly GCF_019279795.1. Taxonomy (NCBI): domain Eukaryota; kingdom Metazoa; phylum Chordata; order Ceratodontiformes; family Protopteridae; genus Protopterus; species Protopterus annectens. Next base: position 176,714,331 of record NC_056734.1, read on the forward strand.
CATATTTGTTCTTGTTATTATTTTATGGTATGTTAATTATTATTCCACTATTAACATTCACTGACCTAAAAAGAGATGCAGAGAGAGAGACAGACAGAGGAAGGTGCTTGCTGAGGTGGGGAATCTGAGGCCAGACACTTCACATGGAAATATATTAATAATTAACTGACTGTATTTTAAAGAATTCACATATTGCTGGTGGTTGGTAATCAGTGGTAAGATACTATTGGGGATATAAAAGCAGGAGCACTTTGAGTTGTTTTTTTTTTTTTTTTTTTTTAATTCCAATTGAATTCCATGTTTGACTGACTCCTTTTCTATGGTGGAGAGAAGAGATTCCATAAAATCTGGGGAAAAGAAAGTAAAGTGTCTCTTTGTCTCTAGTTCACTGTGGTTATTGCAGCATTTGAGTCTGCAAAAATTCCCTTAAGTGCTTTCATCTTTTCATTAACTGATACACCCAGCAATTCCCATCCCTGTGTAATACGATACCCAGCAGGCAGAGCTGAGGAACACAGTTGTACAGTAGAAAAACATCACTTCAGCTGCACAGTATAAACAGCCCTAACAGCAGCACAGCCCCTGTGGAGCAGTCAAAGCTATTATGAAAACTGCCCTTGTCCTTCCACCTCATTGTGGTGCTTAAAAACTCTTGACAGTTGGAGTTCACAGAGCAGCAAATCCCCTCATTACCATAATACTCTAATGAACTGTTGCCCACTGTCATGATAACTGATATCTGACAATGATTGTTTAGGAATCACAGGCACTCAGGATGGCATATCACAATACACTTCAGTAAGGCAGTGTAAGGCTTACCATAGGCGTTCTCACATAGATGCATACAATGGCATGGTAAGGCATACTGTGAATCCTGATTTCCCTGACCCTAGTGCTATGCAGCACTGTCAGACTACACAGCACTTCTAGACATCCTTAGCATAGGAGCACCTGGTAGCGTAAAGTGTGCCTGTCCCCCCTGTGCAATGTTCAAAAACAAAGGATAGCTCTTCTGCACTGCTACAGACTAGCCTGATGTATTCATGAACAGGAGTACTGCACAGCAAGACTCAATGCTGCACAAGAGGCTTGTAAGCACAGGTATGCCCATGAATACCTAGGTAGGTCTTTTTTACTTGTGGCACAAGATGGTCAGGAACTATATATAACCATATTATCTGTGTGTAGACTGAGACTATATAGGATGAGTGACAACTGTGGAAAATCACTGGGCTGTTTGTTCTAAAGAACTGGTGCACACCTTTTTAGACAGCAGCACTTACAAACAACACAAACATATCATATTGCATTGATCTGCCAGGTAACATAGCAACCACAATCCTCATTATTTATCATTGCTTATTCCATAGTGTGCATTAATGAATGTCTAATTGTTAAAACGTGGGTTGTCATTTTCTTCTGTCAAGTCACATTCCTGATGGCAAATGCTTATCAGGAATTTTCAGCACACAATGCATGAATGCAGTAACTAGCTTACTCTTACTTCTAGATGGTAATTATACTTATGAAGCATACATATATTGCGAGTACAGACCTATTCTAAACTCAGTGAATATACTGGCATATTGCAGTAAGTATATCTAAGAGTTATGCTGTATCAAAAACATTCCTGTAATAACCAATATCATACCTGGCACTTAAAAAAAACACCACCACCTATAACAAAGTAATATACAGTTAAATGTTCCTAATTTGATTTGTTTGTATATTTCAGCAGACAGTATGATTAATTGGGACACTGCTTTACTTTACCTGTCCTATTTTACTTAAACTAATTTTATTTTCAGGTACTGCTGATGATATCAGTAAGTATATAACAAAAAAATACAGCAGCTATTGCTCAAGATGGCTTATGACAACTAATGCCGTTGTCGGAAAGTTCCAGATTTTAAAACATATTTTGCTTCCATCAGCTTCATAGTCACATTGTATGATTTTCCACATTCAGGGGGTTACTTAAATTAGAGAATATGTAGGGTACCGTATCTGATTCTGCCTCAGGATTCAAGTATTATAAATAAATCTATATTTATTTGATGTTTGGTGTCCATGTTTAGTATAAGAGTTGCTCAGGACATCAGTAGATTAATGGTGGCAAACTGAACTGTACTTTTTTATGAATCTACCCTAAACTTTTGAAATGAAGACCCTATAGGTATCCCTGCAGCCTTATGAAAAAGTGGAGTGCATGTATATTTTAGTTATTATTTCTTCTTATTTTCCTTTTGTTTACCAGGTTTGTCTAACTTTCTAAAAACAAAACGGATCTGGTCTCCATGACGAAGTAGGATTATTAAGAGTAAAAGTAAAGTCAAGCCATAAAATATACCTACCCACAAGTCTAAAATCTTTTAAATTAATTATAAGATGAGTGCTTTCGGCATAGAGGCTTCTTCAGATCTTAAAACATATTCTTGGATGGAATGATTTAGAAGTAAGCTTTGGTCTTAAAGGGAGCACTCAATTTAATCCAGGTGTTCTGTCTGCTTGCAGATCTGCAGTCCGACTTACTTCAGCTGTTTCAGTTGAATTATGTAAATCTCCTATTATATGTTGTGATAAGGCATTATTTTTATTCTTTAACCTTATATCACTTTAAATACTATTGTGTTTAGGAAACAATGCTGGAAGAATCGTCTTTTGCATCGAAACAGTATGTGTGCTAAGCATATATTTACCCAAGTACTTAAAGGACAATTCCTAAGAAGTTCAAAGCTATGTACTAATGAAAATAATGACTATGAGAAGGAATCAATGAAGATAAAACAGCAACTGTATTAAACAGGCTATAAATTACATAAAATAAATAAAGGAGCCACAGAAGTAAAGAAAATGAGGGAAAATAAAGGAAAGACATACTTTCTTAGAGAAGAAGAAGAAGCAGAAAAGGGAAATATAGCTGCATCTAATAAGAATGACTGAGTGGGAGTAAGATGTGTGCTCACTTACAGTCAAGATATACAACAATTATGTACCATAATTAGGAATAACTGGGAAATTCTAACAGTGGATGAAGGAATTAGGAACATAGTAGGACAGGCCTAAAGTTTTAATGTAAGAACAGAAAAAATTGGAAGGAGCTACTTTGTCAAGAAAGAAACAAAACAGATATAACCAAGTGGTAAGGCACATTCAAGTGTGGAACATGTAAAGCTTGTGACTACATAAATACAAGTAACTATTTTCAACATCCTGTTAATAAAAGGGAATATAAATTGAATAGCTATGTGGACTACAATACAAAAAATGTGATTTAAGTTGCCACTTGCAAAACTCGCCCGTGTTTTTATATTGGGAATACCAACTGTCATTTCAAAGTGAGAATTCTGTGACACATCAGTGATATAAGGCTAAAGAATAAAAATAATGCCTTATCACAACATATGATGAACTTATCCGGACACAGCTTTCAATTTATGGCACTGCAGATTTTATTTGAAAATCCAAGATTAGGAGATTTACGTAATTCAACTGAAATAGCTGAAATAAGATGGATCGCAAATCTGCAAGCAGACAGAACACCTGGATTAAATGGAGTGCTCCCTTTAAGACCAGTTCTGCAAGAGCGGCAACTCAAGAAGAGACTCTGATTGGATGAATTTCCTTTTAAATCATTCCATCCAAGAATATGTTTTAAGATCTGAAGAAGGCTATATGCCGAAAGCACTCATCTTATTATGATTTTAAAATATTTTAGACTTGTGGGTAGCTATGTTTTATGACTTTATTTTTGCTCTTAACAAAGCTACTTCGTCGTGGAGACCAGCTCTGTTAGTAACGTAGCGTTTACTCAGCTGCTCCCAACTGTCCATGGTGTGTTTCCTTATATAATTGAGGTTTGTTTACCTTGGTTTAGTCAAAAACCCTTTTCAGTGGAGGCCCATGAAGAAAATTTCCAACATATTACAAACACTTTTAAACAGACATTTGGTAATATACATGCAGATATTCAGTAATATACATTAATAATTACACATGCATTTCCTAATTAGATTACATCCATATGAAATAAATGCAACTATTATAATATAAAAGATAATTATTAATTTAATAGATGTTGAACACTGAGCATTTAAAGAGGTGTATTAATGGGTTTATCAAATAGATAACAGATCCTGTGATTAGTTGTTAAAAATTCAAAGAAACGGAAGGAACAAGTTCATTATTGAAATCTACCCTGGTGTATAATGACTTAGTTTCACAGGTCTTACACATCCATGTGTTTATGTTGTAAAGTCAACCTAGTGTCTTTACTTAAAAGCATTTCACACAGGCAGGAGAAGACAGATTCTTTAAGGTACAGAAAATGTTAAAAGCAGATATTCAACACATTCAATATGACACTGAAATCAAACTAGGTCACTGTTCTCTACACTTCTACTCATTTAAGTAAATGGAAACTCAGTGCCAAAGACAGCATGGTAGTTTCATCCAACCTCACACTGAATATGCCAGTAGTAATGTAAAACATCAAAGTTAAAGTAAGAAGACAGAGATCTTACTTGTTTGCCTCTTTAAGATTTATATATCTCTCTTACCTTATGAGACTCCCGACTGAATGTTTGATCTACAGACCTGCATCTGCATGTAATTGCAAAAGTCGTATTTTAAACCTGTTTTCTTAAAGGCAGACTGCACTTCTTATAGCTGACCAATGGAGGTTTGACACACACACCCCCTGTATCTCTTTATATACTACCTCCACAACACAACTTGGACTAACTGCAAATATAGGCTTTAAAAATGTACAAATTTTGCAATTATATGTAGTTACAATTTCAAAATCATGATCAGCACTTCATTATGATAAGTACAATTTTACTCTGAACTTGGAGGGAAATGGAGAGGATGATATATTGAATAGTGGAGTAAAGAATATGTCTTGTCCTGGTAAAGCTGCCATACTGCCAGGTCACTAATAATAAATAATTATAGCTGCATTCCAGGATCCAGTGTCGTATTCAAGCTTATCATAACACAGATTTGCATACTGTTGCTTATAATGCATACACTTGCACAGTGTTTTTTTGTAAGCAAAAAGGTGGTGGTATGCATATGCTGCATCATTTGGGTCAACCCCCCACCCTGCCCAGTCCCACCCCCTGCCCCGCACCCCCACCCAAATACTTCTTCTTTTCTGCAAATCCTCTTTCATGAATAAAATCTTCTTTGTTAATAATGCAACAATTGAAGTCACTTCTCACAGCAAATTCTTAAGCATGATAGTGGACAGTAATCTTAAATTTTACCTGCAGTCTTGCATTATCCTTGTGCTGACGGGTCCACCTGTTCAAGACAGTTATTTTGTTTTGAAGTGCTCCTGTTATATCCTTTATTCATGGGATTCCAAATGAAATATCTCAATATTCAATGTATCACATAATGGGTTAAAATTTGAAATTGACATATCGTCAAGTGTACCTGTACTGTTTTGAAAAAATCCCACAGCTGCATTTAGAAACAACCAGAATGAGGGCCTGGCCTGATGGTGAAAGGCTTGGAAAGTTTCTGGACAAAAGGTCAAGACTTGCAGGCAACGTATATCCATAGCAGGGGTCATGGTGACTGGCAAACAGGTTATGCTCACTGGAGAAATATGAATTAATGCAGAGTCCCATCACTTCTATGAGCAACTTTACTTAGAAGCCTTTGCTTGATGATTGGGAGAGAAAGATGAGTGAATTCTTTGACAAAGTGAACCCTGTTAAACTGACACTGGAAAAGTGGAGCAGAGTTCTCTTTACAATTTCTCAAGGGGAGGTGTGCAAGGTGATAGATGGTATGCCTTGTGGTAAAGCCTGTGACCTGGATGGGGTAAATGTAGAACTGTATAAAAGCCTTGTATCAAATTTTCCATGGGTTGTTGAATATTGTTAGATCTTTCCAGACTTGCAGGATGATTAACCTTCTCTTGTACATCTACCATAATAATGCTTATCCCTAAACCCAGGAAAGATTCCTTAGTGGTCACTGGTTGCAAACCATTGCCTGGTTTCTCTTATTAATGTGGAACTTTATGTATATGTTAAAGTCCTAGCACAGCAGATTAAATCTCTTCTGTCAAAATGTATCTTTCCCACACAGGCTGGATTTGTCCCTATTACTACCTGTATCTCTTTACCTCTCTAGTACATTACTAATGACAAAATCTCATCTCTTTCCCTATCTTTACCATTTCAAAATGAATTTTATTATACATTTATGTATAATGTCATTTCCATTAGTGATACATACATACCACAAAACATTAAACGTTCCAGAGCAGAACTGAGGACAGTCATCAACATCTCCCCAAAACACAGATCACAGGAATCTGGTCGAGCCTGCCAGTGTATTAAAAAAAGAAAATCAACCGTCCCCCAAAACACATTGCCTCCCTAGAATCTGGCTAACCCTGCCAGGTTATACATAACAACATATTAAAACAAGTCAATGCCATGGCCCTTAAAAGTTTCACACACAAAGTAGGTTGATCCTGACAGGTGAAAAATAAAGTATCTGGTTGGCCCTGCGTATCAACAGCCCCAAAAAACACAAACACATACCACAGGAATCATGTGGACAGTGGTTCCATGGACGGTTCACAACCCTGCCCAGCTGCCAGTCAGTGTATTAAAAAAAAGAATATCAACAGTTCCCCTACACACACATTGCCTCCCTATTATCTGGTTAAACCCTGACAGCTTATAACATATAAGAAAAAAGTCAACGCCATGACCCTTAAGTTTCAGAGAGTAGAATAAGAAACTTGGAACAATGAAAACCAACACAAAAAAGTCCAAGAAGAGTCCTCCAGTCACAGACTAAAATCCAAATGTTTAAGTAGATAAAATTTATTGTGAGCTCTTTCATCCACATAAAATGCATGAACTTCATCAGACATTTAAAATTCTACCAAACAGTCTTTAATCAATTGTGATATCACAAAATCTTTCCCATTTCTTTTTAAATGTCATTAATATTAAGTACCATCAAAATTTCTCATTCATTCAATAAATCAATAATCAAATTACCTATCTTTCAATTACATAAGTACAAGTTTCAAAATACTTATATTTTTGTTTACCTAGTTAAGGATTTTAACTTCAAAATGCATTTTAGAGAACAGTGATCATTTAGGCCTAGAAATGAATGGGCATTAAATTTCAGTTGCCACAGGAGTTCCCTCTCCTTGAGCTTTAATGCCCAAGGTCCCCTCTTGGCATTTTCATTCACCTGTTCAATTATTAAATCAAAGAGTAGTATGCCAGGAAAAAAAATAAAGCATCTGGTTGGCGCTGGGCCGTGTCCCTCTCAACAGTCCCAAAAAACACACAAATGTACCATAGCCCTGTTTCTCCTCTCACTCTCTCCTCACAACTAAAGTGCAGGAAGAGAATGCGAGAGAAACAGGACTAATCAGCAGCCCACGTCACGATTACATGACAAACTGCTGACTGCACAGTCCCATCAACCGCCGCAGCCCACAATCCTATGACACACATGTCATGATGTGACTTGAGGGTGAAAAGCTGGACATTTTTGCCTTTTTAGGCAATACCTGCCAGACATACCCTACACACACACACACACACACAGAGTCTCTCCTTACCTGGACGTATGCCAGTGGCAGCAAACTCTCCTGATAAGGCAGGTATGATAGTATCACACACTTAAATTTCGCATGCGTTCAACAGGCAGGTTCAACGGTAAATGGAAGTTTAAATTCCGCACGTAAGTGGACTCGCTCTAGCCGGCGCTTTTGCAGCGGAGGTCCGGGTATGCCATACTGGGACGTACCATCTCAAAAAAAGCCCTGCACTTGCAGGAAGGGATGAATAAATCTTTGAATTTGTTTTCTGTACAACTTATCTTTAAGTTGATTCAATCTGACTAAAAGGTATTCTGTCATTCATTGACTCAAAAAACTACTTTACCATAAAAGCTGAGACCATATCCCCCTGCTGCCTCGTAACTGACTGTTGAGCATTGCTGTGACTGTTACTAAGTAAGTAAATGAATGCAGACAACGTCATCGTGGATGTATGGATAGATACTTCATGACCAAATTTGAGAGACACACCTGAGCATTTATAGACAAACTATGGAGACATAACAGATATACTCACTGATGTACAAGACAAATTACATCAATACATGTAAAAATGCCATCTGCTTGGAACTACTGTGTGTGTACATAGTAAGACTGGCCACACAGAGGACTAATCTACGTTGCTGTTAGTAGAAACTTCAGTGTGACCTTTCTACCCTTCCAAACCTGGCATTAGTTAATCAATTGAACAGAGTTAGGCAGTGTTATGAAAAGGACAGCAGATTCAAGTAAAATGTCAGTATGATGGAAAAGAATAGCTACTTAATGGCCAATTTAATAACACTAAATAGAGAAAAGGGAAAGAAAGAATAGTTGTGTAAAATCTTACCATAACCATAGATGTCTTTCTCTGCTATGTTGCAGTATTCTTTCTAACAAGTTATGCAGTATCTAATACAGGAAAATCTAATTACACCCACTCAGACCCAAACATAGCACCACTGCAGCTCTATTATCCTTCCTCAACACTGTCTCTATAGCCATGGATGACCATAAACTTATTTCTTGCCTATTCTTGGACCTCTCAAAAGCTTTCAACACTGTCTCACACTCTCTTCTGCTGCACAAACTGCATAACCTCAACTTCTCCTCTGATACTGCTGCATGGTTCTCCAGCTACCTCACTGATAGATCTCAATCAGTGAGATGGCACTCTGCACTCTCCCCTCCTCTCCCTGTAAAAATGGGTGTACCTCAAGGGTCTCTCCTAGGGCCTTTGCTTTTTAATATCTTTACTAATCAGCTCTATACCTCCTGTCCTCAGTCATCTTTAGTGCAATACGCAGATGATTCTACAGTCATTACCACAGCCAACTCTCCCTCTAAGCTCTTCTTTTAACTTAGTTTAAACATGGCTCTCCAACAATCAGCTCATCCTTAACCCTAAAAAAAACAAAGTCGTTATTCTTCCTACCTAAAAAGTTCAACAATATTAAACCCTCCTTCTCCATACAGTCCCTTAACACTCCCATTCAGGTAGAATCCAGTACTAAGCTCTTAGGCGTAACCATCGATGATCAGCTTAAATTTGACTTGCATGTTAATAACTGTATCAAAAAGACTCATTCAAAACTAGGGCTCCTTTACTGCAACATGAAATTCCTTACCTCTGAAGCCAAGATTGTTCTCTCTCTTACCTACCTTCTACCCAGTCTAATGTACAATTATTCTCACAAATCTTAACTCAGCACTCCTGACCAAACTCGAATCTACCTGCAACAAGGTAGCTAGATTTGCTGCCCAACAAACCTACAAATCCCATCACTGTCTCTCTCTACAACACCTAAACTGGCTTGAATTACCCCACCAGCTTCTTCTCTCTCAGCTCTAGATCATCCATTCTATCCTATACCAGCCTTCCTACTGCCCATCACTATCTTCCTCCAGACCTCTCCAAAGCCCTAACGAAGACCTACTACAAATCTGCAAACACAAGCTAAATTTGGACGCAACATGTACAGCTATCACCCCACTATTGCCTGGAATAGGCTCCCACTAGAAATCAGGACCCTTACATATCCTAAACAGTTTAAGATAGCCACCAAAGAGCACTTTAAAAGTCACTGGTCCTGCCACTGCACTCTCCATCCTTAAACATCTCCTACTTCTCTTACCTTAATCTACGTTCTGCCCTTAACTCACTCTTCTCACTAGCTCTCTCTAATCTTCCTTGACTGCTCATTCTACTGTCTTCTAAAATCTATTAAGCAAATCACCTCAGAGAACCATTCTATTGTAATTGTCTTGCCTTCATGCAACGACATCATGATAAAATGGGTTTTTGTAACCACTTACCTCAAAAACTATTCACATCTTAATTGCATATTTCTTTTTATACATCTTGAAATGGTAATGCTATACTCCTGATTACTGACACTGTATAACATTGTATTGCTACTTAATGCCTTGTAATACTCCTGTAACATTGCTGTTTAATGCTAATTTATAATAAAAATTGTATAATATGTTGGAGCTTTTCTCCCTGGGCCCCCACTGAAAAAGAGCTTTTCAGCTCAGTCAGACAATCCCGGTCAACAAATGTAAAATAAATACATATTTTTTTACATATGGGTTGTATTCCGCTATCGACCCGACGTCCAGCTTGCATACAAAAGCTTCGAGCTACTGCCTACATGTGGGATGTCACATGTAGGCTCAAGGAATGTCAGCCATAAAAGGGATGTCTACATGTACAATCTCAGAATAAAGTAGTGCCATGAGGAAATTCCAAACGGAGGCCCAAAGGACAGTCATCCAAATAAACAGCAAGATGTAGGGGGAAGGCGGTTGGGACAGAATACTGCAACATAGAAGAGAAGGACATCTATGGCTATGGTAAGATTTTACATAACTATTCTATGTCCTTGTATTCAATCTTACAGTATTCGTTACATATAGGAGACTGCAAAAGCTGAAAAGGGACCTAGGGGTGAAACAAAGAGAAATTAGGTAGAAACATTTTCCAAAAATTAATGCAGGATTGCTCTGGCAAAACCTGGTCTGGCCTTGGAAATATTATCCAGCTTGTAATGTCTTGTAACAGTATGAACAGATGACCAAGTGGCAGCTTCCAAAATGGATTGAGTATCCAAACCCTTGGCGAAAGCCCCTGAGGATGCAACACATCTTGTGGAATGGGCTTTAACCAAAGAGGATAGAGATTTCCCATGAAATTGATAAAACAGCATGGGTTTAGAAATCTATGAAGAGATAGTTTGTTTAGAAACAGGAAATCCAGAACCCTGGGATGAAAAGACATGAAAAGTCTATCAGATTTCCTGATGGACTTACTTTTGTCAAGATAGAATCTAAGCTGTATATGCACATCTATGGAGTGCAAAATTCTCTCACTAGGAGATTGTGGAGATGGGGAAAAGGGGGGCAGTTGGATAGTTTGACTTAAGGAGAGGTCATTGTCCACTTTAGGCATAAAGGATGGACTAGTTCTCATAGAAACCCTGTCCTTATGGAAAACTAGGAAAGGTGGAGAAGCCATTAATGCCTAGATCTCAGAAATCCTTCTGAGAGAGGTAATGGCTACCAGAAGCACTGTCTTTAAACTACAAAATTTCAGAGAAGCTGAAGCTGCTAGTTCAAAAGGGGCCTTAGTCAACTTCTCCAGGACAAAATTATAATCCCAAGGAGGAGGAACTGGTTTCCTGGGAGGATTCATGTGCAAGACGCCTTTTAAGAAAAGTTTAACTTCTGGCCTGGAAGCCAATGGAGGAGTTAAAGGCAGGCAAGCAGACAAGGCAGATCAGTGGACATTAATAGAAGAGTAAGAAAGACCACTGTTGAGTAACTCACACAGGTAAGATAACACCAAAGGAATAGCCACCAAGAAGGGGTCCTTTCTCCTTTTTTGGCACCAGATAGAAAATCTTGCCCATTTGGAAATGTAAGATTTCCTAGTATTGGGTTTCCTGGGCTCCTACAAAACTCGAAGCATAACCTCAGAGAAAAGGTGCCTAAAAGGCATCAAAAGTTCATCACCCACAAGGTCAGGTGAGGAGTTTACAAGTGTGGGTGAATCAAAGATCCTTTGTCCTGAGTGAGTAGGTCTATCCAATGGGGTAACTTGTAGTGATGGCCCTTGGCTACTTGCAGAAGAGGGAACCAATGCTGTCTTGGCCAAAAGGGAGTCCATAACAAGATGTTTGGTTTGTCCTGTGAAATTTTCAGCAGGACTTTCTGAATAAAAGGGAAGGGGGAATGCATAAAGAAGCAACCACTTCCATGAAAAGGATAGGGCACCCACCTTCCAAACCTGAGGGTGAGGGACCCTGGCACAGAAAAGAAGTTGTTTGTTCTGAGGGGATGCAAATAAATCCATCTCTGGAGTACCCCCACCAGTGAACTACACTCAAGAACACATCCCTGTGAAGCATCTTCTTATGGGATGGTGTCATGAATCTGCTCAATGTGTCCACCACTGAGTTCTGAGCAGAGGGAAGGTGCACTGCATGCAGTGAGACTTTGTACTGAATAGCTGACTCCCATGCTTTGACTGCTAGGTGACAAAGAAGATAAGATTTTGTAACCCCTGCTTGTTTATGTACCAAAGGACTGTAGCATTGTCTGTGAGAATCTTGAGGGGTCCTGGTAGATGCAGTGGATGTAATGCCGGAAGGCCAGAATCAAAGCCCTCATTTCCCTGACATTTATGTGCTCTCTCCTCTGAGCAGGTGACCATAGTCCCTGAACCACTGGGGAAGTGAATATTGCTCCCCTTCCTAAATCTGAGATAGCTGTATAAAGTTCCTGTACTGGTTGAGGAATTTGAAGAGGTAAACCAAGATTCTGACTGAGTTGTTGCATCCACCACCCTAGCTCTGTTTTCAAACAGGAAAGAAAGGGAATGACAGTCTCCAAGGGATGAGCATGCTGAGACCAGATGGTTTTCAAAAACCACTGGAACTTCCTCGTGTGAAGTTTTGCAAAGGGCAACATGGGGATTGTAGGGGCCATGAACCCAAGAAGTCTGAGGAACTCCCTCGCAGTGATGGAAGAAGGAGGTAGAAGAGATGCCATGGAAGCTATGAGGGAAGGAGCATTCTCTGAAGGAAAAAATACCATCACCAAATCTGTTCTGAACCTGCACCACAGAAAAATGAGATCCTGATTGGGTGAAATAGTAAATTTTTTGAAATGTATTGTGAACCCCAAGCCTTGTATAAAGGGAACACCTAGATCCGTCTGTTGGAACAGAAGATCTGGACTCCTGGCCAGAAAAAGTTGGTCATTCAGGTAATGGTAAAGGTGGAGACCTTTCAGTCTTAAAAAAGCAATAGCTGGGACTAGACACTTTGCGAAAACCTTTGGAGCAGTAGAAAGACCAAAGGCAAGGCAGAGAACTGAAAGTGCCAAGAACCCACTGAGAAACATAAGAATTTCTTGAAATGAGGGTGAATATGGCTATGCAGGTAAGCATCCTTTAGATCCAGGGAAGCTAAGAAGGCTTGAGGAGGCACAAGAGGGAAAAGAGACTATAAGGATAGCATCCTGAAAGAAGATACCACCAGGAAGGTATTCAACTTCGACAGATCCAGAATAGGTCTCCAAGGACCCTTTTTTCTTGGAACCAAGAACATCCTGGAATAAAATCCCCTTTCTTGCTGATCTGAAGGGACTGGTTGAATGGTGCCTTGTAATGAAAGCTGAGGAAACAGATGTAGTTGTTCTGAGGGTGGTTGAGGAATCCCCAAAAGGGGGAGGAAGAGACAAGTCATGAAATAGCCATTTTGGATAATGGACATTACCCAGGAGTCCTGAATGATCCCCCTCCAGGCTGAAAGAGAAAGGTGAAGAAACAAAGGGGTATGACTTGGAATTTGGGGGAGGATGTCACAGAGAACCTGGTCTGGACTAAAAGGGATGCTGATGAGATGAAGCAGAAGTGACAGTTTTTAACTGAGGAAGTCTTAACAGATTTATGTGGCCTGGAATCTGAGGGACCTGAAGAAGAGGAAGACCTGGAAGATTTTCTAGTAAAAGGAGTTTTAGCAAAGAAGTTCCTATGAAATTTAGGAAGTGGAGAAACTAGCAGGTGCTTTAAAAACTGGAGCGCCTTAACTTTTAATTTGAGAGTCTTAAAGAGCTCTGCAGCAGCTTTTCCAAAGACAGCAGAATTATCCAATGGAGCATCAAGCAACTTTGCCTTGATGTCATCTGGAAGAGCCTGTAGATGCAGCCAAGAGCATCTCCTAAGATCAGAAGCAGAAGCTACAGACCTGGAGGAAGCTTCTACAGTATCATCGCTGCATTTAATGGAATGCCTAGAAACATGCAAAAATGCAGCTAAAAGAGAAAGAGTCAAGGGGTCAGCTTCTGAATCCAGACGCTGACACAGAGCCTGAAAAGCTTGGCATAGGAAAGCTGGAGAATACCTAGACATACAAGTCTGGTAATTAATGGCCCTGATTGCAAGGGCTGAAGAAGTGTAAATCTTCTTACCTAACCTCTCTAAAAGTTTACTTTCTTTATCTAAGGTAGTAATTTAGTAGAGGGGGTCAACCCAAGAGGATTTTTCAGAAGTGATAGAGACTGCTGCTGGGTCTGCAGAAAGACATATTTAAAGAAATTTGCAATCCTTAGGGACGTTATAGAAACAGTCAGGACTTTTGGGAGCTGGTGGCTGTGAATCTGGGGTCTTGGAGGAGGAAGCAAAGGCAAAAAAGGAAGGCTAGAAGCACTGGAGGGACAGCTGCAGGTGCAGGGGTCTCCACCTGAAGCAAGTCATAGTATCTCTTTTGTTCCTCCAAAATTTGAGAGGAATCCCACTTAAAGAATTCCCTCATCTTATTGACCGTCTCCCCAAAAAAGAGTTCTTCCATGGGTGAGTCTCCCCCACTGGACTCTTCCTCTGGCGAGGCATGTTCCAAGGGGGGAAGATATCTGTGTGGAATATGATAAGGAATCTTCATCTGAGGAACATCCCTCTGAGTCAGAATCCTGTGCTGAGATAGCAGTGAAAGACTCCTGAGGACCTGATGGCAACACAGGGGAGGAGGAAAAGGCAGGGACTGAAACAGGAGAAGCCAAAGCCAGAGGTCTGACAGTCATCAAGACCTTAATAAGACCTTGAGAGAAAACGTCCTAGTCTGACGTAGGGCTAGACGGTACTGCAGAATTTTTAGTCTTTTGCTTCTTTTAGCAGGTCTCTCTAAAGTAGAAGCCAGGCCTGACCTAGGCCGAACGTCCGAAGCTTCCTGTAGCAAGGAAACTGGAGCAGTTTCCAAGTCCTCAGAAATAAGTAGCCAAGGTTCCCCCAAATCAACCAAACTGGGCATCTGCATGGCCTCAGATGTGCTCATATCCACACTCCTGATGGCCTCCAATGTGGTTCCCACCAGAGAGACAGACCCTACCTCTGACCATACCACCAGGTTTTCACCAACCTTAAGGGGTACATCAGAGACAGAAGGATTCGGGCCTAGCTTTGCCACCTTCCTCTTCACGAACCCCTCCATCAATTCTTTAGCCAAACATTTAATGCTCTTGTTTTCAAGATATAAGTTTAAAGCAGACAGATGACTATGCAAGGTTTTAGGGATCAGGCCTGACAGATACAACAGAACCAATGGTCATGGGTAGGCCCTAAACAAAACAAACAGAGCTTGTGACTATCCTTGTGTATAATTTGCCTTCCACACCCACACCTTGCCTTTCTGGATGACATTAACAATAACAAAAGGCAGAAGCAAGCAAATAAATCTCCCACAGGGTACTTATCTGAAACTGAAGAACAAAAATGCAGATTCCAGTGGCAGACTGAATGTATGAGTCAACCTTTCCGAATGGTGGTGAAAAAGTTCTGAGGATTGTATGTGCAGACACACCTTTTATGACTGATGTTCCCTGAGCCTAAGTGCAAAGTCTAACATACAGGCATTAGCTTGAAGCTTTTGTATACAAGCCAGATGTCGGGATAGTAGCAGAATACAACCCATATGTAAAGAATACTTCAACATTGAATAGAAGGACATATAAGCATACAATGAAAATTTCAGTATATACGTATGTCATTTCAGTCTGATAAAAGATTTGTTGTGCCTGTAGATACACTATTAATGTAAATTCTGTTTTTACACAATGTTTACTCCATCTTAAGTGATTTCCCCATACGTTATCAAGCATAAAATGGATGAATTTTAGTTCACTGACTTCTTTTCCATGAGGTTGAAATGGCAGATGAATTTTCACATATGAAGATACTGTTTGTGCATTTTTTTAGTTGTGAATTCTGTCTTTCTTTCTATCATTCTTTATTTATTTTTGGTAATCAGTGTAAAGCAGTGATTACCATGGACTATTTTTCAGGAACTACATAGAAGCAGAGTTAAGCAAATGTATATAAAAATGGAAAACCAGCACTAATGCCATTGAAACATTCAAAAATAAAAAAAAATGTTCAGGTAATAACACCATACATGCAAGAATTAAGGAAAGCATGTAAGACATAATGTCACAGTACAGCTGAATAATTCTTAGTAAAACACTGTTGTGTCTTCCGGCTTTTCCCGGTTAGGGGTTGCCACAGCAGAACACCGCTAATGATTGGCAGCTGATTTTTACGTGCTGAGTTGCCAGCCCTAGTGCACAACCTTCAACAAAGGTATGCCCATTCACGCATGTCTCCACGCAGAAGATGCTCTAGCTGAGAGTCGAACCGGTCAGCATCTTACTGTGAGGCTACCGCAGCACCACCACCGCGGATACAACACTATGATCTAATACTGTTTGTTAAGACAGTTTACATACATGTACAGGGTGAAAGAGGTGGAAAGAAGGAGAGAGGAAGTTGAGAATGTAGATAAAATGCTAAAAAGTGAGGAGTGCTAGGTGGGCAAAACTAAGTTGTGAGTTATTCAGAAGACTATGGCACAGATCTAAAAGGAAAGTTGAGAAATCTTGGTACAGGTAACATTTTCTGTTAGAAAGCATTTGCACTTTGGATAGTGGAGAAAGAAGTTTTAAAGGTGATCCCTGAATTCTAGGACAGAGGCAGCCTGACCATTTCCTTGACAGGGAGAGATTCACAGGTAGGTGGGTAGGTAAGTAGGGTGTGTGTGTGTGTGTGTGTGTGTGTGTGTGTGTGTGTGTGTGTGTGTGTGTGTGTGTGTGTGTGTGTGTGTGTGTGTGTGTGTGTGTGTGTGTATGAGTGTGGGAGGGTTGGCAAAACTGTGAAACAGTACTCTATATTGTGTAGTTTATTTCTTGGGATGATAAATGGGGTGTCTCCTGTGACACCTGAGATTGTTCAGGAAGATTGTTTTGTTTTTGAAAGTTTACTAGAAATGTATGGAAAGTTGTGTACGTGCCGTGCTTTGCAAATGACTGATGACTGTAGGAGTGTGCTGCTTTGTCCAACTGACAGCCAGTTAGCTTCATTAAGTACAGTACAATGCTACTCCATTTTTGGTGCAAGTGACACAAACCTGCATGTGAATATAGACATTCCTGGAAGGGATTTGAGATTCTTAACGGAGGCAGACGCAATCATAAGGAGACTAGATTCAAGCTGAGCAGGAAGGACTTCTTTCCCAAGGTCTGCCCTACCTGGGGGGTTAGCAAGTGGGACATTTTACCTAAAACAGTAGCAAGGTTATTTTGGCCTTTGTTTTTGTGACATGAATTTGGAAGCTTAGGCTTTGGTTTAGCCTGCCATTTAGGTATTTGAATTTGCAAGTGGTTTCTAAGGGGGTATTGTATTCAATTGATTTTCTGTTGTTGAAAACTTAAGTTTGGTCTTGATGAGCATAGCCTTTTTATTTCTGATGAGAAGGGCATGTTGGTTTTTAGTGAGCTGAACAATTGGGTAAGGGTCTTGTTTAAGGCTTTTCTTGGCATTGTCGCTCATACTTTCTGCTCTGCAGAGTATTACACTGATATGATGGAATTCTGAAGGAATGTTGTTGATGAACAAGGTGCATGGTAATGCAAAGAGGACTAATCTTTGAGGAATTCCTATGGTAAGGGGAGAAGAGGAAGATGCTGGAATGTAATAATACTTTAAAACGGCAGTTGTTGATGAAGTCTGAGAATCAAGGAAGGGAATGCTAGCTAATTCTACTGAAGATAAGGGAGTGAATAAGGGAGTGAATGACAAGGTTGTGATCTGATAGATCAAAGGCCTTAGATCAATTAAGATTGTTCCTGTGTATAACCTTCTATACATGTTTAGTTGGACGTTGTCACTGAGGGTGTATAACACTGTCAGTGAGGGTGTATAAGGCTGTCAAAGTCAAGGCTATGTCCAGAACAAAATCTGTATTGCTGAGGTGATAGTATGCTACATTTTCTGGAGGTAATCAGAATGTCGAGTGAATGTTACTCTGTCCAGCATTTTGCCTGGGGAGGGAAGAATTTAAATGTGTCTGAAGTTTTTTGCATTATCTGGTTGTGGAACTTTAGGAATGTATTTATGGCTACTTTCAAAGAAATTACATCAAATTTGTAATCTGGCAGAAGTTATAGAGGTGGTGCAAAAGCAGGAATAGGTATAATTTGCATAAATGAATGATCTACTGAGGGGGTTGATGAATAGCACTTTCAATGTCTTGTTACTTTTTTAATGAATGGGAGATTGCAGAGTGCAGACTCTAGAGGCATATGTGAAGAGGAGAGATCATGAGAATTCATTAAGGAAATTACGGCGGTAGACGTGGTCAGATTGTGTGGCGATACTGTCTCTTGGAAGGCAGTTTTATTTGGGGAACACCCAGTGATATGATTAACAAGGCTCCAGAACAATTTGGGTTTATTAATTTGTTTTGGTTTTTCCTGAGTTATAAAGAGTTTGCTTTATGCCTTGTAGTTGCTTTTCTCTTTGATAAAGTAATCCTTGTACTTTTGGGATGGTTATTGTTTATATACATACATATTACAGTCTGCTCCTTAATGTATATAAAGTCTTAAGCTATTTAGAAATTCATTGGTTATTGTTGGTTTTCAAGACGTGAAATCTCTGGAAAGAATTTATCTTAGAGTGACAGAAGCTTTCCAGTTTTGTGCTACTAAGTTTCTTTTTAATGGATGTGGTGTCATCATAAGTTTTGGGGTGAATGTTTTTGAGTCTAGGAGTAGGTTTAGAGTTGCTAGGTGTGAGTTTAAATGTAAAGATGTTGTGGTCACTGACTGAGGGAGGAAGAATTTTTTGACTGCTGATGTTGTGAAGAATATTAGTTATAATGATGTCTAGAAGGGAGTGACTGCCAGAGATGGTCAATTCTGCTAAGCTTTTTGATATTTGAATTAGGCCCTTGCTGGTCAGGAAGTCAAGAACATCTGAGTTTGATGTGATGAGTAAATTACTCCTGAAGTCACCTAGTATTATCACATCATTATGTGAGAAGTGTATTTATTTATTTGACATTTGTTGACCAGGTTAGTCCAACTGGGCCAGAGGCCCATTTTCAGTGGAGACCCGAGGAGAAAAGCTCCAATACAGACAATTAATGGTACATAAACTTCACTCTCCAATATAGAGAGTTACAATACATAAGCTACAAATACAGAGAGGGATAATACATAATAATCATAAAGAGAAGTATAATATACATGATAAAAGAAATACATTTTTTTTTTATTTTACAGTGAGTAAATAAAAAGCAAGTGAGCTTTCATAGAACTATTGACACAATGGATGTAATTCTAATAGAGAGAGATATTTAGACATGAGTAAACAATATATATATATATATATGTACATGTGGTGAAGTAAAGCTTAAGCGTGAATTATTTTAGTAAGTCTATGAGTAATGGGAGAAAACTAAGATGTGGTAGAGTAAAAAGTCTGTGCAGTTAGAGTGAAACAATATGGTGATGTAGAATTCATTAGTGTAGTAGATTAGGTGGGGTCATGACAGAGGCAAGACTTGTTAAGTAGGTGAAGCTTAAGTTCCTTTTTGAAGTTTTTAGGATGGGGAATGGATCTAATGTGTGCAGGGAGCTTGTTCCAAGCTTGGGCCACAGTGAATCTGTATAGTAGTTTACCAACATTTTTGTGTGGTTGGTAAATATCTAGAAGTTGCTGTTTGGAAGTGCAGAGAGTACGATTAGGGGTATATGAGGATACCAGGGTGGAGAGGGAAGGGCAGGTAGATAGTTTGTATAATGCAGAGTGTGCGATTTTCTGTGACAGAAGGAGTTGTTGGGGGAACTCCTGCCATTGCAGAGAGTTGAGTGCAAGGCAGTGGTAATAGTTGTAAGGAGAGCTGGTGACAATTCTAGCTATTTTGTGGTATGTTTGTTGTAGTTTGGACAAGGTTGTAGACTGTAGGTTAGTTAGGACTGGGACAGCACAGAGAAGGGAGGAGCGAAGGAAAGCATGAGCCAGGGAAAGTCTAGCGTTAGAAGTTAGACATTTTCTGTTTCGATAAGCAGACCAAGTTTTTGATGTTTTTATGCTTTGAAGAATATGCAAGTTAAATTTTAGTTTGTCGTCAATGATGACACCTAGGAGCTTAGTGTGGGGTACAGGTTGTATGATGGTCTTATTGGAAGAAGTTATGAGTTGATTTGTGTTGAGAGAGAGAACAAGGGAGAAAAAGCAGGAGTTTAGTTTTTTGGGCGTTTAAGATGAGTTAATTATCGGGCAGGTACTTTTCAATGGATAGAAAGGTGTCTTGGTGTGAGCATAAAGTTCTTAGATGTTTTGGGAGAAAGAGATGAGAGTGGAATTGTCAACTTATTGAATTAGGGAGAACTGATTACAAGCTGTGTGTAACTCATTTGTAAAAATGTTAAACAGGAGGGGACCCAGGATGGAACCTTGGGGTACACCAGATGTGACAGGAAGGGAGGGGGAGAAAGAAGAGAGCCGTCTGACAGATTGTTTGCCAATTGGAGAGATAACTGGTGAACCAGGCAAGGGAGGGAGCAGAGAGATTAAGTTTAGATAAAAGTATAGGGTGAGAGACAGTGTCAAAGGCTTTGGAGAGGTCAAGGAAAAGACAGGATGCAAGTTGGTTGTTATCTCTGGCCTCAGCTACTTTACGAGTAAAAGTTAAGAGGGCAGTTGTTGTGCTGTGGTTTGGCTGGAAGCCATGTTGAGTGGGTGTGAGAAGGTTTTCCTGTAGGAGAAAGTTTAGCAGCTGAGTATGAATGCATTTTTCAAGTATTTAAGAAGGGAAAGGATGGCTATGGGTCTGTAGTTAGATGGGTCAGTAGAATTCCCAACTTTATGCAGGAAATTAGTTGTGTGTCTGGGGATGTAAAGCCAGGCATAGGATAACTGTTTCTCTTTTAAAATTAAGGTTTACATTAGTGCTTTGGCTTTTCTTTTTTCTCAGTGTTTGTGTGACCATGTAGTTAGTACATACAAGTAAGGGAATGAGCAGAGGAGTGATAATGAGGTTAGTGACCTGGACAGTTGACCCTTGCCAGCCATGACCAAGACTGAGATTAAACACAGGAGAAACAGGTATACAATAAAAGCAATGATGTTCAGAAAGAGTTCTCAGGTAAATATTTAGAAGAGAAAGTATATGAAAGGAATGCAATGTAGGAATGCAAAACTATTTACAATTATTTAAAATTAACATATGGTAGGCTACAGCATAACCAAATCAAAATCATACATGTGACAGAGTTTCCAGTATGAAATTTTAGGTGTATGTTCACTGTGTATGTTCTATCATTCATTGTCCCTTGAAAAGGCACTTTTTGTTTCCTTTAGTAGGTATTCTTATAGTTTAGTTTTAAAGCTATTCAAGGTCTGTTCCTTCCTGACATTATTTGGGAGATGATTCCACACAGCAGGTACTGGTCTGCTAAAAGCCTTTTTTCCTATGTGTATTGTTTTAAATCTGGGCCTCACATGACAAATAGTGTCATCTTGGCTGCCTCTAAGGTTGAGTTCTTGCCTTATAATGGGTGGTATTTTTTTTGAGTAAGGCACTGGCCCAGTGTATTGATTTTAAATAATATTGTACTAAGAAGCAGTGTAGCTCTGCTTTGTATTGGTAACAAATTACATCTTTTTAGTAGGACATAGTGAAGAGTCTGTGAATCTACTAGTGGTACAAATCCACACAGCTTATTTTCAGTGATTTGTAGTTTGTAGTTATCAGCACCAGAGTCAGGGCCATATCTAGCTCTTCTGGCAGGTGACCCTGGATTCGAGGAGATCACCAGGGCTAAATGAGAACATAAGTATTGCCCCTTTACTAAAGCTTAGGGCAGCTACGTTATAAATTTTAGATCTTGTTTTATCAGATTTAGCCTGATGGTTTGTTTCTGTTTTTGATTTGTTACCCTGGTGCTTGTATTCACACATCTTCTATATGACTTTTAACTTTTGTATGAATTTTGTATGAAATAGAAAAAATGTGGTATTTTATGTATATTTTCATGTGGTATTTTATGTATATTTTTTAGCTACTAGATGGCATTTAACTCTGGTATCACTATGTAATTATTTACGCTTTATGTATTTTATTAGCTGAATGTGATTAGTATTTCATTGGCTTTTTAAATTATGCATATATATGAAACGTGATTTCTTCTTGTTATCTGATAAAGTCTATTTTTTTTTACTTGGACGAAAACGCAATTTGAATTTTTGGTGGCGTTAATCTGTTTTATCTGTTCTATTAAATTATGGATATACATGACATTTGGTGCTTTGCGTGTGTACCTTCTTCTGGTGTCCATATCTAGCAAAGGCAGCTGCCTTGGTTCCATTTCTGGCTAGTTGGCATGGCCTTAAAATTAAAAACAACAAAAACAGTTCCACTGTTGCTCTGCACAGAAAACTAATGCTGCTCTGTACCTTTAAAACCCTGATTTTTATACTCACATTTTCACTAACAACACATCAGCATCAGCAGCAGCTTTTGTAGCATCAGACACATCACAATGTTGCTAAGCATGGAAGATTTGTTGTGTCTTCTTTTTTCATGCTTATGCATGGAAGCTTAACAGATTCAGAAGTACCCTTCCAAAAGCACACCACAAGAGCTGCTGAGCATGGGGGATTTTTTTGCCTTTATTTCCAGTGCTTAATGTGCATGGAAGTTTAACATAATTTTGTATCAGTTGTCTCATATTAGAAGTTGAGCGGTGAATTAGATGTTCATGGGAAAGGGGCACTTTTCATTGAAGGTAGAAGGGTGCTTCAGGATTTCTTTGTTTGTTTACCCAGTGGAGATGCAGATTTGGTATATAGGTACATTCCTCAGGATGTATTGAAAACTGCCATGATGGATTACAACTTCTACCCCTCCATAAGAATTACAGAAAACAATTTTGGGGGCAGTCCATTACCCTGCCTAGGGACCCACTTGACTATGATCTGGTTCTGACCAGAGTAAAGGAATAACAGTGTCAGACTGTATTCAAGTTTGGAAATGAGAATATTTCTTGTAAATGCCATACAAGTTGCTGGGGATAATAGCTGAGAGATTCTAAAGCAAAGTTGAAGCTGGGCTAATGTCTTACTTTTTCTGTGTGTTATGTGAAGGCCACATCAGGCCTAAGTACCTTTACTCCTTTATATTGGCTATTACATTGCTCACACTGTCCTTTAATATTATTTGGAGTAGAGTGGCCAGTTTCTGGGGAGACGCAAACAGTATAATGGTTGATTTATTATGGTTAATTAGTAGCTTCCTACTGCAAGTTATAAATCAAACTGAATCTATTCTGCAATAAGATAGCGGTGAATTCTGTTAAGTTTACTAGAAGATGGAGAGGGCACATTTTTTCACACTGTAATAACAGGTTTGTTTGCTTGTTTCAAGCTGAAGTTTCAGGTTAACCAGACAAAACAAATCAGTTGAAGCTTTAAAGTTTCAGGGAGCTATAAACTGAAGAAAGGTAGAGGAAGCATTTTCAACCATACCTCTCAACCTCAAGAAATCTGGAGAAAGCCTAAAATAATGGGGGAACAAAGGCCCAACAATACAGACAAATTTTTAAAGTTTTTATAAACTTATAAAATTGTTAGAATAACAGGATTTGTTAGCATGCATTTTCTGCAGTGAATGAAGTCTGAAATTCAAATATATGTTATTATTTACTGACTTCAAGCTGCAGTAATTTGCCAGAAAACCACACATTTTATAAGGAACGGGTCAAAAATATAAAGCAAAAATCTGGACATTCTGCAAAAACATGGACAGTTGAGGGGTATGTTTTCAGCACAGTATCAAATTAGTTTTACACCTGCCTTAAATGTTAATCTTTAATATCATTTTCTATTGTTCCTAAACACTTAAGCTATCAGCGATGAAATGACAATTATTTCAGATGAAAACTATGCAGAGCTGTAACCATTGCCAAAATATATTATATATGCATACATACTTTCATTGCTAACCCAATAAACTACATTTGGCAATTGTATCTCTGTTTACAGGTGACCATTTGTCTTTGTAAGGTTAAGTGGGCTACTTATAATTACAAAGAATACAAGAGACAGCTGTAGGACTCAAACCTATGACTGTAGTATGTAGTTAATTAACATTTTATTGCTGTATCAGCTACAGCTTGAAGCATACACTGAAAAGCAGGAAGAAAGCCAATCCAAAAAAATTCACATCAGTTTACCATATACAGAGTTTTGTCATCTGGAAAAAAATATAATCAAATTTAAAGAAAATGTTGCCTTGAGGAGATGTCAAATGAAAATCCAGTCTTCTTGAAAAGAAATTGGAATGTCATTGCTGTCACTAACATCAGAACCCCGCTGCTCCATTGAAAAGTTATTAACAAATAAATTACACTAATATGAGGCTGCAATTTATTGATATCTAATTAACAATTTCAGATTCAGTCATCATATTAATTTAACAAATTAAAATAAAAGCACTTCTCAGCCAATTCCATTTTAACACTAATACAAGCTTTAGAAAGAATTCAATTTCCTTTCCACAGTTATGGCCACCAGAAAGCAAAATATGCACAAATGGAAACTGACAATCTCAAAATTAGCCTCTTAATGAACAATACATACTGAAGAGTTTACCACAAATTTTAAAAGTAAGACAATAATAAAAGACGCAAAAACAAATATTTAGTAAAACTTTTTGTAAAGTACTAAGAGCTAATTCATTTTTCATGTACTGTTAAAAGTAATTTCAAAATGGATTATCTTGATGGAAGTACAAGGAAATGTAGCCAGCTGATATAAAGCAAAGACAAGAAACATTTACAATTCCCAAACCCAGAATGACATGCAGAAAATATATAAATGATGAATGAATGCCATCACTGAATGAGCTTTGTAACACACAAAAAATAAAGTTAATTACAAGCAGATTAAATACAATTATAATTTAGAAAATAAACTGTTAAACTGGGATTGCATTCAGTTCTTTCCTCTGCAGTGGGGAAATGAATGTTTCACTCATAATAGGCTGTGTGCCCATTCATTCTGGTTTTCTCATAAGACTCTCAACAAATGTGGAGATGGGACCAAGTGCAAAAAAGGCTAGGCACTGTAGTCTGTGCATTTACGATGTTAACTAAGAAAACAACCATTTATTAAAATGGCTAGTGCCAAATGACGTAATTTAATAATGTCATATCAGTATAGTGAAAAAGACAGCGGATTTATACAGTGTATTTTATGTAGGTCAACTACTGATGCATTTTTACTTGGATATGAGGGGAACAAATATTCCAGTCTTGAACCCACCCACCAGAAGTTTTTTTGTAGAAGAACTGATTACTAACTGAACTTTATTTCCCTTTCCATTCTGTGTTATCAGGCTTTTTGGTTTCTGAAACCAAGGTGCCCCTGTTACTTATAAAGGTTGTGACCCCACTAAGACCGATTAATTGCTAGCATTTCCAAACTTGTGACATACATACCTGTTTTTCTGAGATTATTAGTGTGTCTGTGTCCCATTTCTGATTGATTAGCATCTCTCGCTGCAAATGAACTGGGAGTATGGTTTAGAAGTTGGGAGTC
>NC_056734.1:176744859-176789859 GCF_019279795.1 Protopterus annectens
ATCACAATCTAGGACTGGGCCTACAATTAGTCATACTTGATCAGTGCTCTACATGACCTATGAGGACCACTGGAAATGGTATTTAACTGTAGCCTCCAAACTGGCTTTGTGCCTCATGAATGGAGAACAGCAACAGTCATCCCTCTGCACAAAGATGGGCCATCAACAAACTACTGCAAACCCATAAGTCTCACTAATCTCATATGCAAAGCCATGGAAAGACTTATCCTGGAAATGATCAATAATGACAGGAAAACCTCCAGATAATGGAGCCAATCCAATCCAATTTGGTTTCATCGAGGACAGGTCATGCCGAAATAACCTGGTGAACTTCTTTGTAAAGGTCACAAAAGCAACAGATAAGGGTAAAATGGTTCACACATCCTACCTGGACCTCGCCAAAGCTTTTGACAAATTAACTCACCCAGGCATTGTTGATAAACTTAAGAGGTTGGGTATAAACTCTTATGACACACAGTGGATAGCCAGATGGCTCACAGACAGGACCCAGGAAGTTAGAATTGAGGAGTTCACCTCTATAAAGAAGCCAGTCACAAGTGGAGTCCCTCTGGTATTAGTCCTAGAACTTCTCCTTTTTGAAATTTACTTCTCTGAAGTCCAGGACAATGTCAAGAGCCTCTGGTTAACCATATTTCCAGATGATTGCAAACTAGGAGCAGTCAACTACTCTCCCATTGACACTAATGTTCTCCAGGAAGGGCTGACACAGACAAATAACATGTGCCTGAGCCATGGACTAAAACTAAATGCCAAGAAATGCATAATAGTATCCTTTGAGAAGTCATCTACCCCTGATAACCATCATATTGACAACACATCCCTAAGAGTCAACCCAAAAGTGAGTGAATTGGGGATACACATAGACAGTAATCGAGCCTTTTACCATCACATGTTTACAGTAGTGAGGAAATCATTCTAAGTTGTGCAACTTATAAAGAAAGGTATGGCATCTAGGTCTAAGGAGGTTGTGTTTCCTCTATATTCCACATTCATCAGACCTATCATTGAGTACAATGCCCCTTTGGTATGCACCTACACATGCACATCCAACAACTGGAATGTCCACAGAGATTCCTCACTAAAAGAATACAGGACATAATGTAATATGTCCTATGCAGGCCGCCTCAAGGCCCTATCCCTGCATTTAGTCTCCTACAGGCTGTTGAGGGGAGATTTAATAAAGATGACAACTCCGGTAGTATTCTGGACTGGATATTAGCTTCTCACCCTAACTCCATTTCTGATAACAGCTACCTAACTCCCTCAGCAATCAGCTCCCTGCCTTTGCTTGTTGCTCACCATCCTCCCTTCATTTTCACCACAATTACATCACAACTCATACCCTAAAAAACTTCAACCCTCTAGATTTCTCTGACTCACTAAAACATGTGAATTGGAACCCTGTAAAAGCCTTCCCTCTTGATGACGCTGTTACATACTTCAGTACTACATTCAATAACCTACTAGATAGCTTTGCTCCCCGCAAAACTAAAAGAATCAAAACCAAATCCACCCCTTGGCTAACTAAATCAACTATTATACTCATGTATCTCTGAGATAAATCTTGAAAGCATTACCATAAATCTAAAACACCTAACACCCTTACTGAGTATAAGCAACTTTGGAATAAAGTAAAAAAATAAATTGCTTTAGACCGAAAGTCCTACTTCTCCAAGCTTCAAAACAATCATAGATCCAACCCCAAAAACCTTTGAAACAGTATAACTGCTCTCCTCTTTCCTGGCAAAAAAGACAATCCCTGCCCTGACCCTCCAGATCATATCTTAGCTAACCAATTCAATTCTTTCTTTATTGGTTCAATAACCAAGCTCACCACATCATTCTCCAGTAACACTTCTACTCCACCCTCATCCCACACCTTCAGCTTAATACCACTGACATCAACACTACTCAACTCCCCCCTTTACCATACAATCCATCTCTCTGCATGCCATAAAAAAACTTCTACTAAAACTAAAACCATGCTCTCATGCACCAGACAACCTTCCATCGAACTTTCTCAAGCTAGCTGCCAACGGCATAGCCCTTCCCATCACCATACATATCAACCATTCAATCCAAGAATCATATGTACCCCTCCTCTGGAAGAAAGTGTTCATCATTAACCTCCACAAAGAAGGCAACAATACTGAAATCTCCAACTTCCATCCTATAGCCATCCTGTCCCCTAGCTCAAAGGTCCTTGAAAAATGCATACACTTGCAACTCCTTCCCCACCTCCTAGACAATCAACTTCTTTCTCCAACTCAACATGGATTTAGATCTGGACATAGTGCTACCACTGCCATTCTCTCCTTCCTTGACATCATCAACTGGGCCTGAGACTCTGGCAACATTGTATCTACCCTTCTCCTAGAGTTATCAAAGGCCTTCAATACTGTTTCCCACAACCTTCTCTTGTACAAACGCTCTCTTCCCAATCTCTCCCCTTCCTATATTAACTGGTTTTCCAGTTACCTTTCTAATAGACAACAAGCCATCAACTGGAACAACAGTACCTCTTCCTTCCTTCACACTCCAACAGGAGTTCCACAAGGCTCTATACTGGGTTCCTTACTTTTTAACATCTTCATTAATAATTTTCGTTAGTGCATTCCTAATACCAAACTTGTCTAATACGCGGACGATTCCACCATAATTTGCTATGCTCAATCTCTCCACAAACTCATGCAGCTAACACAAGATGCTTTCTCTTGTACAGAGTCTTGGATGCTGAATAATCACATTACTCTCAATGCATCCAAAACCAAAATCATGATCTTTACCCCATCTAAAAACACCTCTATCAATAAAAAATCCTTCTCCATCACCAGAATAAGATTCCCATTGAAATAACACATAGAAGTTTTGTATGTGAGACTATCACTGGTGAACATTTAAAGTTTGACATTCATATACAAACTAGTATTAATAAAACACACCAAAAACTGGAATGCTGTATCATCACAGCCATTATCTCACTCCCTCATCCAAACAAACTCTCTACTTCCTACCTCATCCCCTCTCTCTTGTATGGAGCCCCTCTCCTCACCAACCTTCAATCCTCCCTAAAGTCAAAACTGTCATCCTGCTACAATAAAATCTCTAAGTTTGCTACCGGGACCAAATCCTCCTCCCCCCACTGTGATGCTCTCCACTCCTTGAACTGGCTGGAACTTCCCTACTGTCTCTCTTATATTCAACTGTTAACTGCTCACAAACTCATTTTCAAATCCTCTAACTGCCCTTCCCTCGCCTCCATATTCACCTTGCATCATCCTGACAGACTATTCAGGTCCAGTAACCAGAACATCCTTGAAATGTGTAAACCCTTACATGCACCTGAGCAATTTCTCCTGTGTTTCTCAATCACTCATCTATGGAATTCACTCCCTCTCCCCCACATTTGAATCACCCAAAACCAGTCCGGTTTCAAGACCACGCTCTATTCCCATCTCTCTTCTCAATGGGAATGCTCATGCTCTCACCCCACCTGATTCCCCTCTATATCATTTCTGCTCCCCCATCCTTTTTATTCTCCTTTCTCATAACTCACCCTAGTGACTCCCTTCATTTAATTCCCATTCCCTCTCCTTTCTTCCTTTCTCATAACTCACCCTAGTGACTCCCTTCATTTAATTCCCATTCCCTCTCCTTTCTTCCTTTCTCATAACTCACCCTAGTGACTCCCTTCATTTAATTCCCATTCCCTCTCCTTTCTTCCTTTCTCATAACTCACCCTAGTGACTCCCTTCATTTCATTTCCACT
The DNA here is from genome assembly GCF_019279795.1 of Protopterus annectens. Classification (NCBI taxonomy): domain Eukaryota; kingdom Metazoa; phylum Chordata; order Ceratodontiformes; family Protopteridae; genus Protopterus; species Protopterus annectens. The sequence continues at coordinate 176,748,650 of NC_056734.1, forward strand.
CCCTCTCCTTTCTTCCTTTCTCATAACTCACCCTAGTGACTCCCTTCATTTAATTCCCATTCCCTCTCCTTTCTTCCTTTCTCATAACTCACCCTATTCACCTTTCACTGTTCTACTCTCTTGCTCTAATTCTTCCTACCTCTCACCTCATGATACTTTGAGTGCATAAATGCCTGCACTCCAAATTATACTGATTTACTCCAAAATACTTGTTTTAATTTCATTCAGTGCTTTGTTAAAACACCTTGCTCAAATGTTATTATTCTGTCTTCTATATTACTGCATTTTAGTAGTTTTTGAAAATTGTATTGTACTTGTTAACTTTGTTGATATTAGCTTTGTAATATTTATATATGGAGCTTTTCTCCCCAGGCCTCCATTGAAAATGGGCTAATTTTGGCCCAGTGGACTTTCCCGGTTAACAAACTGCAAATAAATAAATAAAATAAATAAAAATATATGCCTAGCATATAAAGCATTGATTGATATTACCATGATGGACTTTCTGCATATCTGCAAAACAAGAATAAACAGAATTATTCATTCTAATGACTTAAACCTTGCATGTGATATAAATAAGACCTGCTGGAGAGACAGTTCCAGAGACTACCCCATTTTCTGGAACATATCCTGCCATCCATGTAAAGCAGAATTCCTCTCTAACCCAATTCAAGTGCAACTTGCACAACTGGATGGAGAGCAGGAAATTCATCACTGGTTTGGCACCTATGCCTGTAATGAAGATAGGCAGCCTGTAAATGGTTCATCTTTCTGGCCCTGCTTGTAAATGTTTCATCTCCCACGCCCCTGTTTACACTTGTCAAGGGTACCAGAACTTTTCAGATATTTGGGATGCATGGCTAAGCTTAAAATGTCTATAGTGGTCCTTTGCCTAATACACACCTATGAACTATCCAACTTACATCACTACTGATGATACCACCGCTTTTTGATAAAATGCATTGCTGTCATAATGTATTTATGTATGATGTGGTAGAACTGATTGCTGTACCAGTGGCTATGTGTTGCATTTTCTAGTTCTTGCTAAAGAATTTGTTATAATGTTCATTACAACCAGGACTGGGCCTGCAATTAGTCATGCTAGATAAGTGCTTTATTCATCTGGATGAATTAGCTATACCCTTTTCTTAGATTGTGCACTCAAAGGCAAAAGAACAAATGCATTTTTAGTTTTAAGTAAAAAAAATAACTTTTAATATGCTTTATGCAACATTTAAAAACAATGGCAATATAACCAAAAACCTGTTTCTTTTTACGCATGAAATCGCAACAAGACTTTATATTTGTGTTTTAATAATTTCAATATCTGTTAGTCCAAAGTGAACTAATATTCACTTTGTACTAACAGATAAAAATGTAGTGCTTAGGAAAAAAGCAGAGATACAAACATTATTAGGATGAAATAAAGACAAAACTGGCAATTAAAAACAAAAAATAACATTTGTAAATTATTCATTTTAAAATAAAATTGATAACACCAAAGTAATGTATAGCTCTAAAGCACATTTCTCTATATCCAATGGAATTACTATTTTGTTTCATTTTTCTAAAAATAAAAAATCCGGTCTTGGATATCTAAGAAAATCTCTAAACAAAAAATAAACCAAGCTGTCAGTACACGGAAAATCACTTTAATCAAACAAGTTAAGTGTTTTGTCTTGCAAATCGTCAAGACATTATCAGAACAGCTAAAACAATAAACAATTCACATTAAATAGCCCTGCCAAAACATACACACACACACCAAAAACAACCAATCCTGTTCAGTCATGCCCAACTTTGAATTAAACCATCAAAACTGTTATGAAACCTTGTTAAAAAAAACTTTTTATGAAAAAAACACTTTTCCAAAACCAAAAAAGTTTGTGATAAAATCAACCCCCCCCCCCAAAAAAAAAATCACAAATGTCCTCTTCTTTTCAACTCACTAATAATGGATATGATGATACAAATAGCTGATAGTTAAGAATGCACTTTGGTGTTTTCTCTTTTTTTTGGTTTTCTTTTGCTTTCTGTCAGACATTTCTCTTTGGGCAATATGCAGATATATAAAAATAATGGCATATTTGGAACATACTACAGAACGTAGAATGTTTACCAGTTTCAGAGAATAAAATCTTACTGCTTAATCTAGCTGGCTTTTCTGTGTTTCAGATATGCAAATAACACATAATAAAGGTTTTAAAAATGTTGGTGTTGTTTTTAAGAATGACTACAACTTACCTTCCTCACACTTGCTTCCTTGATAACCAGCCTTACAGATACAGACACCATTTTTAGCATCACAGCTGAGTGAGTTCCCTTGGGTACACTGACACTCATAAAAGCAGCTTGGTCCATAGGTCCATTTAGGACAAGCTGAAAAATAAACAAAAAAAAAGAATAGAAAGATCACATTAAATGGTACTGTTTGATGACATGCAGTTAAAATTTAAATATCTATTTAGAACACTGTCAATCAGTATTATTTTACAATATTGTTTTAATGGATTTGTGATAGAAGAGTGAATGTTCATAACAGTGAACAATGAAACAATGAACCTACATCACTGAAAACCTGAAATGCTGAAAGCAATGACAGAATCACAAAGTCAAGCCCCCATGCATCCTCCTTGTTGGGGGCTACCCCCACCCCCTGCTAATTATATATACAGATTCTGAGATTGCACTACAGTGGGGAAAGGGGCAAAACCCTAAGCCCCACTGTACAGCGATCCTGCACAGTGACAGCCCATAGCATTTGACTTTCCAGGCTTTCGGTGCTGTGGATTCAGCATTTCAGTGTTCATTGTTGTGAATGTTCTATCTTCTGTCAGAGATATGCTTTTAATGTTAACCATTTGAAATGCTCGGACCCACAGCAGCAAGTCCCAAAACTTGGTGAATGAATGGCCAAAAGACCGGACTTGTATATACAAGGTCCGCAATGCCTTTTCTCTGAATATTCCTTTTTCTCAGAGATATGCTGATCTTGGAGTTAGTATATATACAGCATTTGAAGGGGGGCTTACCACGCAAAAAGAAATTTAAAGAAGAGAGATTTTGGAGATTCGCTCTTCTCAGGGTTTTCTGACTTTTTTTATTTTTGGTATTTAGACACATCATTTTGAGCATGACATTTCAATATGGGGCCTTGTTTAATATAATGTTGCATTAACAATGCCTTTGCAATGGCTACCCAGATAGTTTTATACTGATACTGCAGCATTCTACAATATAGCTCAGGACATATTCAAAAGTATATTAAAAAGACACAACAGAAGAAGCATCAATTCAGCAGGTTACAAAATCAGCATTGAAAAAGGAAAAACAGAATGCTGTTTATCTATTCCCAGACCTACTCGAGTGACAAAGGTTCTTTCTGCAGTACTCACAATACAGTACAACAACAGAAGTATGCTGCATTCACGAGAGCCTTACCCTCAGATAAGACACTAAACAAAAGTCTCACCTAATGGAATTGACAAGTTCATTTCTAGCATTATGGTATAAAATGGACCAGTAGCATATTGTAGCTAAGGCAGGGTGAAGGGTGGCAGGTCCAAGTGCAAAGTGGTAGGAGGCACAATTGGCACATGTGGATGGGTATTAATTTATTTATTTTAATTATTTACGTTTGTTGACCCAGAAAGTCCAGCTGGGCAAAAGCCCCTTTTCATCACAGGTCTTGGGAGAAAAGCTCCAACCCTTTTACAAGTTACACATTCAAAGATTTGTGGGTCATTTACATAAATATATTTACATTGTAATATACATATACTTAGAACGTATGGATCACTAACAAATTCAGGCTTACATGGTTCAGTTATACTTTCAGATACATTGTATGAGTAGTCATTCTTAAAGATGCAGTGTTATCAGCCAGATGACAGAGAAAAAGTTGTACTGCATTGGGCATTTTAGGAATGCTAATTACATAAACTACTGGTGCCAAAGGAGTATAGACGTTCAGTCTGGGGAGTATGGCAAGACAATTTCAGACTGAGGTTAATAAGCAGTTTTCGTATGGACAGAAAAAGGTATGTTAAATTATGTTTTTGGAAGAGAGAGACATAGCAGAGACACAGATATGAGAAGCTATGACATATTAGAAAGGAAGGGTGTTAAGCTGACGGTATGGTTGGGGGTGGGGGTTTGAGTAGGTTTAAGGAGTGTGTTTGGCAAGTTGCTCATCTGCAAGTAAAACATAAGCATAGCCAAGAGTGGATAAGATGCTGTTTGAGCAGTACTTTAAAGTTTGGCAGTTTGTCTTAGTTTTACTTGCAAAGGGATGGAGTTCCAGGGTTTAGATACATGGTAAGAATACATGGATTTTCCCTGCAGAATTATGGGCCCTGTACTACATAACAGAAATTGTTCTCTGGAGCGGTGCTCTCTAATTGGGGAGTAGGCATGGAGGGTATGCCAAAGAGATGAGCATTTTTACAGCTGATGGATAAGTTTGAATGCTGAAATTAACTGTGAATAGGTTTAGCAGCTTAGGGGTTCTAGACAATTGAGCTGTTTTGAAGCAAGACAGTGATGCGCCCTACATGAGATATTGGTTGTGAACTTTACTATTGTGTTGAAACATGATGTTACCTCATTTTTGTATGTGTGGTTTAGATTAGTGAGGATGGGGAATGTATAGAAAAGGGAGAGAAGTAGGAAAGCTGAGACTAGTCTTGCCCTGTGTCTGTAAGATGTGCCTTTACCCTGTGGAGTGAGCCTAGTTTCTGATGTGTTTTTTTGACAGCCTGAAGCATATGCTGATCAAACCTGAGTTTGTCATCTATTATTATGCCTAAGAGCTTGGCTTGGGTTATTATTTTGATTTTGGAATTGTTTGCTGAGATAATTTATTTTATTTTATTTAAATTTGTTGACCGGGAGTGTCCGACTGGACGTAGGTCCATTTTCAGTGGAGGCCCGGGGAGAGAAGTTCCACAGTTAAAATAAACAGACAGTATTTACATTGGATTACATAGTGATTAACAATTTACATAGCAATTACTTACAACATATTTACAGATGAATAACATAGTACATCAGTAGACAACTAGAATCTTTATCTGTGAAGTGCATACCTGACATTAACAAATGTTACAAGAAGAAGAAGTTCTTGCTGTATAATAAGTACTGGCTTATCAGCATCTGAGCTTGCTATAATCAAGGTAGTTAGTGGAGTGGAAATAAAGGTAGTGGTTGGATGGGCTGGATGATATTAGAGTGGGAGTTGCAAGGGCATAGCCAGCATGTTTTTAGTTGCACTTTTAGTAAAGTTTTGAAGTGGGTGTATGATGGTACGGAGGTAATTATGGGTGGGAGTGAGTTCCATAATTTGGCTAGGGCACAAGAGAATAGTGCTTCACCAGCAGAGTTATTGGCTTTAGTGATCTGCAAGTGATTTCTGCTGCTGGATAATGTTAAAGTACTGTTTATGGTTAAGATGGGGTTTGGGGGTAAAGGGCATCAGCTTTGTTTTGTTGGGATTAAGTAGCAAGGTGTGTTTTTTAGTCAAGTTTCCATAGCTGAGAGGGAGGTTTCAGTGTTTTCTTAGAGTCTGGACAAGGAAGGGACTTACGGATATCAAGGTTGAATCATCAGCATACTGTCCTATGTTGGTTGGGTGGGTACAAGTATGACGTTTATTAATGAAGATGTTGAATAGGAGGGGTCCAAGTATGGATCCCTGTGGTACTCTAATGGTTTATTGATACACAGGTTGAGAAGGAATGTTGCCATTTTTTGGCTTGTTCTCTTTGAGTGAAGAAGCTAATGAACCATGAGAAGGAGTGATGGGAGAGGCTGACTGATGTGAGTTCTACAAGAAGATTTTGGTGTGACATGGTAAGAAATGCATTAGACAGGTCCAAGAACAGGGTGGATATGGGTTTTCCATCATTTCTGAATTAGTTTATGGTATTGGTGAAATTTAGGAGTTCACTTGGGCTGCTGTCGGTTTGAAGCCATGTTGGGTATCAGCGAGCAACTTGGTACAAATAAGGTGCTGCATCAGTTGGAATGGATGCACTTATCTAGAATTGATGGCAATAGGTCTGAAGTTATTGATGTTGGTATATTGCCCACCTTTGTGTACTTTTAGGATAGGTTTACTATCAAAATCTGGAAATGCACATTTTCATTTACCATAACATCAAATCCTTGTCTTCAACATGTTGTTATGTCAGACTGCAGTTAATTGAATGTCAAACAGAGAATTACTACTGGCTTCCATAGTTTTGTAATTCAACGTTATGAGGATCTGTTAATGCCGTTGGCAATGCCTAAGTGATGTGTGATTTCCTTAACACATTATAGTATGGTTTCAAAAATATTGAATTGCTAACTATCATTAAAAATGTTTTGGCATTATGAGCAAATAATTTTCACAAAACCAACATTTAAATTCATTGTTTTAACCAAAAATAATTATGACATTCCAGATTTTGATACTGGTATGGTGTTGGATTGTTTCCAGATGAGTCATACATACTTTTCTGATAGGAACCTGTTTATTAAGACAGAGATTGGGAGTGCTATGGTGTCAGCTGCCATTTGAAAGTAATCAGCTGGGAGCTGGTTGAGGGTGACGGTGGTGGGTTTTAGCTTTTGTAGAAGCTTTTTTATGGTAGAAATGGATACAGGGCTGAAGCTGACTAGCTCTGAATGGTTGGGCCAGGAGCAGGAAATTATGAGGGGTGCATTAGTGCTAATATTGGTCAGGGCCAGTATTGTTTGACTGAAGTACGTGTTGCATGGAGAGGGGATAAGATCTACAGTATTGTTAGTAGAAAGGGAGGTGGTTAAAGTTTGTCTTGGATGTAAATGTTTATTTAGTGTTGACCAGAATAGTTTTTGATTGTTTTGATGTTTGTTAAAGGGTGGTATGGAAGTTTTGTTTGATTAGTTTAATGCAGTGTTTAGTGAGGTTCATAGGGTGTCTAAATGCCTGAAGTGATGCTTGAGCTCTGTTTATGTACCTCCTGGTGCATGAGTTTTTTTTTCCTTTGTTAGCCACGGTGCTGGGTTGAATTTAACTCTTTTGTTCTGTACTGGAGCTAGATTGTTAAGGGTTTTTAGGAATATATTATTAAAGTGAGACTGCATTATCCAGTGGTGTGAATTTTAGAGTGGACCAATTGCATTGTTTTAATAAATTGATAAAGATTTCTTTATTGGATTTTGTTGTTTCACATATTTGGCTGTATATAATTTATCTTGGTTGATGTAACTTCTAACTGCTTAGGCTCGAAGGTGATCAATTATATCTGGCAAACATCCTGTGCTATTGATGTTACTGGGTTTGTTGGAAAGAATCCAAACTAGAACTGAGTATCTATTAGTGTTTTTGTTAACTGCCATGGTGCAGGTAATAAGTTGTGTACAATCATAGTTAATGGTTTCAGTTGTGCTTGAGAGTGTTGATGGTTAGCTGAGTTCTGTGAGTGATTTGGGACCAATGGTTGTTTAACTGAGATTTATCAGTTGTTAATTGTTAGTCAGATGACTTAGGAGAGGTGCATAATGTGTAGAAGTATAGAGGAAGAGGGGTGGTTGGAAACTGGGGGTAGGTTAGGGGACCAGAATAAGCCTGAGCATAGTGAGGGCAAATTGACCAGGTTTTACCTGGCTGTGACATTTAGAAAAAAAAAAGAAAAACAATCAAAAAGATACCACTGTATCAAGTAAGTTTAACTGTTGAATACGCTTTGCACTGGGTTCAAAAAACTATAGCAGAGCTCTTAGTTGCTCTCTTTTATGTAGAAAGTGAATAAAATAAAAAAAACAATACTTTTGTTCTTTAATATTATTTAGCAGTGAGGTAAGGGGGAGTTGTAAGACTAACTAGTGAAGGGGCTGATTATTGTGCTGAAAAATAAAGTTAATAAAGTTAATCATTGAATTAGGGGTGGTGGTAAATTAATCTAAAGTAGTGGGCAACCAGTTACCCTTTTGCTTTTACATATGTTTAGTCAGATTCTGTGGGCTAGTGGGGTTACTGCTAACCTCAACCTAAAATCAGATGCGCTTACCTTTCTTATGCATAGTACAGTGGGTCATCAGCAGTTAATGGGTAATATCCCCATTTAGTTTATTCAAATTTACATTTACACATTGTAGTTAATGCATAAAAAGAATAATATACAGAGTTAAATTGACTGCTAAGCATTGCTCACCCCTTCTGTAGGTGTTATTCATGAGATGCTTAGGTACTTGACTGAGGCCTTCAGGTAGTAAACTTTGAACCCTTAATAGATAGTTGGATCAGCTTGATTGCCACAATAGAGCATGATTCTATGTTTTAGAAATAATCTTAATGCCAACATTTTTGGGTCTTGCGTAGTAAAGATACTTCAGATCAGTAGTTATCAGTTATAAGGATGGTTCACAGAGTCTTATGGTAGTGATCTTCTTCTGTAAATGTAAGAATTTCCAAATAACTTCCTCAAAAATGTAGCCATGAAGCCAGTACCCATGTAAGACATCATGGCCATAATTTCCTAACAAATGGCTTAACAGAACTTTTCCCCCATTTACAAGATAAGTAATATAAAAGATTGCTGTAACAAACCTCTACCAGTTTATCACTCTGACTGTGTCTTCTCAACTGAGAAAAAAACTCTTGCAGAAGTTCAAAGTATGCCTCACCTCCATGCCTCCTCTAAGTCCATTACCAGCTTTCAGAAATGAAAGCCATTATTGCATTTGTCGTCAAAAGTGAAGGACATCAGCACTCCATGTATGGCATAAATTATAGCAGCCATTTGCTATAAATGTAGCAAGGAAATTGCTACAGTTTAAATAAAAAAAGCAGAAATTGCTTAAGTAGGAGTGTCAAATTATGAACAGACTTTTTTTTTCTTCAGGAGCATAGATAGGGAAAAGAGCTAGACCTGGCTTCTTTGATCAGTGAAGGAACTTTCTTTCTTGCTTGAGTTATTGCTTTCAACTTGAAAACTGAGGTGGATATGTCACCTGGTACCACAATAGCAAGCTATACCTCTGTACTGGACAAGCATGTCTTTTTGTTTTCACCAAAGAAATTACATTTACCTCTAGCAATAAGCAATATAGTAAGATGCACTATTTGCAAAAAAAAAAAAAAAATGGGAGTCCTGCTGTTAGTTAAGTTTCACCAAAACATCTTCCACATTGCTTGTTTTTTTTTTTTTTAATCTAATTGTCAATTTATGCAACAGGCAATTTTCCCCCTTGACTATAGCACTTTTATTTGGTGTTTCACTTTGGTTACTGATGTGCACTGTCAGTGATTTTATTTTTTAGTGTTCCCATTTATCTTTGCAGTTCTCTCTGTATATATAAAAAACAGAAGTACTCCTCATGGTGTGTTTATGTGTTTGTACTTTGAAGAAAGTACTTTTGTTGAGGAGATAGCTTTATATGGTGTGCATATATGTCAACCAGGATTTTATGAACATATTATTTTTATGGTTTCAGTTTCGGATGTGTGTTTTTTGTGTTAGTTATGAATTATAATCATTCTTGGAACTCTTATATACATACTGTATGGAAATAGACTGGTATCCAAAAGAACATTCTATACATAGGTTCATAAGTTGTTACTAGGCTAACGACCACTAGGTCCCTTACAAGCCTAGCTGCAGACCCCAAAACATTTGGGTCCTGATTGTTATGGGCATCTATATGGGAAAAGGCATGTTAGTAGGGATGTAAATAAGGATTTGTGGGAGGGGTATTACTTTTCTTATTGATTGTCTCTGTCCATAAAGTACATGGGGGCCAGACAGGGGGGCAAGTTTATGATTTCCCATCCAATTGTTATGGTTTTGTTTGATTAAGGCCAGGGACAAACTCTGATTGGGCAGCCGTTTCCATGGTGCAGGGGTCTTTTGTGACACTTATCAGTCTCCCCAGCATGATCTGTTTATGTCACAGGTGAAGTTCAGATTCCTGGATCTAGTGTTTCTGGTGTTGTTTGTTTTGTACATGTGCAGCAGATCCATCAGGGCTGGGTCTGTGGAAGCCCTGTAAGCCAGGTAAAGAACCTCTCTCAGTAACCTGTTGGAGACCAAATACAGAGAAAGAGCCTTAAGTGGATCAGTGTAAGACAGAGTGTTCACTCCCTGAATTCTCCTGGTGTGCAACCTTTGTGGGCATCCCAACAGTTGCAAGTGTGTGGTTAAAAATATGTCAAAGGAGGTTGGCCTAATGGTTGAGTTGATTGTCTTACATACATGAGGTACAGAGTTTGATTCTCACATGGGGTAATTGGCTAGGCTTAAATGATCCACAAGAGCAGTTGGCCTAGTATGATCCTATACGTCTTATACATATTCAATGATATGTCTGATAAGGGCCAAGTAAAGTGGTACTATAAATTCATTGTACCTGTTTCCTGTACAGAAACTGTTTACTAGCCAAGTTCATCAGTGAAACTAATCATTTTTAATGACTGCTCTTTTACAAAAGCACCAACAAAAATGTCCAGTACAGGAGAAAAAAAATAGGGAGATATCTGTTAGTCCCAATGGCGATGGCAATCAATAATGGAGATGCAGACAATTGCACTGCATACTGTACTTCTGTGTTATGCACAAATTACCTTCTTAACTGTTTGCTCTAACGTGAGCTGCATGATGCCAACCACAAAAAGGGATAAAATCTACTGTGGTTGGAATGAGAGGCATATCTATCACTAATGATCCTGTAATCAATTTTTTCTCCCAGTGTGTTTTTATGATAATCTGTTTACTGTAAAAGAATGTGACTGGATTCATTTTGGATAACTCCTCTGGAGCTTCCAATTCTACTACACCTTTTTAGACATTATTTCTGGGTTAGCACATCCCTGTTATTCCTGGATTTGCTGAGACCATTAAAATGGTACTCTTCTTTATGTCCTTAAGTTCTGGTGTCAGTGCTGTAATCACACAACATTGTTCAATAACACAACCAATTTACAATCTTCAGGTGCAAAGATGTAATCTCACATTTGCATTCTCACATAACGTATCCAATATGCTCATGTTTCATTTATAATTTTATTTATAACCTGCAACTTACCATGACATGACAACTCCTTGTGGTTATTGCAAGTTACAGATGGTCTGCTCCACTGCTACCAAATGATGCATTCAAGCTCAAGTCTTAGTATTATGTGTTGAATCTCATTATGTGTTGGATCTCATACTTGCTTTGAAGCAATCTTTTAACCTTTATGTATTCTTGACTTATCTATGTTAATAAGGTCACATCTGCAGTTGAATGCACAGCACTATGTTTTTTTTTCTAACAAATGACATCCATTAGACATTCTTAATCATGCTCTGCTCATTCTGTCTCGACTGCTCACCTTTTCTCTCACATAACCTGACAGTATTATCTTTCTGGCTATTTTTGAAAACCACCATGGGCTTAAACATCAGCTTTCAAACATTTGTTTATTTGCCATAAGCATTAATACCGCTCACTGTCATGATCCTGCAAGCAACTGACATTTTCGTCTCATTCTTTAAGTGCGATTCAGAATAACAAGAAGACATCAGGCATGATGGTGTAAATGTTCTGCACATTTAGAAATGCAGCACAAGTTGCATATTAAGAATAAATGTTGATCATTTCTCTCTCCATGTATATACATTCTTGATTAGCTATCACACAGAGAAAAGTGCTGAATTAACTGATTTTAATTTTCATCAACAAAAGTCTTAACTGTTGCTAAAGTAGGAAAGACTCTTGAATTAATTATCTGTTTACTTCTTACTGCCTACATCTGGCAAACTTAATGAGGAAAAGAGAGCATTATGTTAATAAAAAATTACGACTGTTAAGGTCTGAGGTGAATGTCTGATGTGGGTTGAGGGGAAAAGACTATAGTAATATCTGTAGTTTAATACACATATAAGCCAGATAGGCCATAAAATAAAGAGATGAGACACAGAAGTACACTTTTATCTTTGGCTTTATTTTATTAGACTGACTTCACTGTTTAGCAACACACCTGATAACTTAAAAACGTAAATATCTGGATTCAAAGATGGCTGCCGTTCTTTAAACACTGCAAAACTACAGCTCTCCAGATATCAGAAACAAAAATCAACCCTGTGGATATATCACAAGATTTTATATGCTAATTGGCAGCAATAATTAAAGTACTAACATCTATCTTCGCTTCTGAGAAGGAAAAATAGAGAAAAAATATTTTCTAACAGCAGGATTGGAATTGATGGTCAGCCTGACTCTGAACAGAGCAACAAACAAAGGAAATACATATCTCTCAGCTGAAACCTTACATCTGGTATAAATACGTTTACAGTGTATCAAAATGTCAAAAGAAGACAAAACTATGGAAATCACAACTTCTAAAACTAAACTATCTGCCTTGCAATCTCCGGAAAAAGAAGCTTTTTTTTAAAAGACAGAAAACAGTTACACAAAGGGAGACTGTAAAAACAGGAATAACAAACAAACCAGACCAACCGGTCAGCATGGACGAAATTAAATCAGCACTGTTACCTATTCAAGAAGCCTTAAAATATTTATCAACACAAATGCTTACGTTTAGTGCCACATGTAATCAGATTTTGGAAAGGATGGATAAATCAGAAACCAGAATAGCTGAAAGTGAGGATAAAATAATTATGCTTACGAAAAAAACAGACTCTCATGATGCAGACATCCAAACCATGCAAAATAAAATTTTAGACCTGGAAGCAAGATCCAGACGGAATAATATAATAATCAGAGGAATTCCAGAAACAATTCAGTACAATGATCTGAATGCTACCATAATGCAAATACTCAAAACACTGTTCAAGGACTCTGATAGTGTTAAACAGATTGTTATAGAAAGAGCACATAGAGCTATCAGAGAATCATTTGCTTCAAATGCACCTAGACCAGTCTACATCAAAATTCTGAATTATCAAGATGCTAGCAAAATACTGCTAACTATTAAAAGAATGGTGGATCTATCATCTGGCAAAATAACAAAATTTCCATGACACAGGACTTACCAATACAAATAAGACAATCCAGGCAAATGCTAGCTCCATACTGCAAGTTTTTGATTGAAAAAAACATCAGATTTCAAATGAAGTATCCAAATACTTTAATTTTCACAGTGGATGGTATTAAATATTCAATAAACACTAAAAAAGAAGCAAAACCTACCTTTTTGAAGCTTTTCAAAGCACTGCCACCTTCAGAAGTTTGATCAAAGCATCCAGGTCTTCTTTCAGCATCAGACAGACTGGGACTCCATAACTACGATGATCCAAGGCTTTATAACTCTTTGTTTGTTCTTTTTTTTCTACCAGGCCCTGGGAAACTTGTGATTACATCCTTATCTTGAAATTCCAGCATGTCCACGACATTTTTCCAAAGATTTATGGCTCCTACGAGTGTAAACAAGCCACGAGGTAACAGGAAGTCCTTTGGAGGATGCAGGGGGACTGATTTCAACGTAGCACATCCAGGAGGTCCGTCCGTGAAATGGTTCCCCCATCGCGAATTCAAAATGAAGAAAACAAGCTCAGCAAGCAGGAAGGACTATAGAGAAGCTGTAGAAACTGAAATTAAAAACGAAGCTTCCTGGACTTATTTGGAGGGTAAATGGCTTCTGTATGGTATAAGGAAATGTACAGCTGCACAGGTAGGAAATGCTATTGTAATGGGTTGGTTAAAATAGAAGGGTATTCCATTGTATAGTGTTAGAATCTGGTAATTATGTCTCTATTTCTTTTTTTTTTTTCCTTAGATAGGGTTTTTTGTTCTTTTGATCTTTCACTTTTAATTAGGAAAGTGTATGTGTATGCTCTGTTCAATAAAATAACAGGATGATGTTAGTATAATAAATGTTATGAAAGACTGTGAACTTGAAATGTTTAAAATGTTACATTTAGGTTGTCCTTCTCTTTAGTATTTTTAAATATATTTTATAGGGATACAATTATTTAGTCAAATGCTTTGTGTAGTACAATTGTTATTGTTACTTAGAGCATGTTACAAGTTTTAGCAGACTGTTACCTTTGGAGAAGGACAACTACCTAAAACAATTAGAACATTTAAACAAAAATAACCTTAGGACTGTATTGTTATGTTTAACAACTGTTTCCTTTCTCTGGAATTAATAATTAATAGTGTATATGACAAGAAGTTAAAATGTATTATTCTCATTGCTGATTATTAATATTGTGAGCTATTAGTTAAACTGGATTTTCACACAACAATTAGTAAATGTGTTTGACTATATTAAGTATGTCCAGAACTGTAGTTAGGTAATTAGTAGTGTTTATTAGGGAATGTTTGGATTAAGCTTTGTAGATTTAGAGATAGTGGTTGTAGGTTTTTTGCATAAGGTTTTTGGGTTAATTTGTAGAGTTAGAAATTTAGATAAACAGAGATATTCAAAGGATGTGAAAAACCTATGTACATCCTGGTCCAGAGGAATAGTGGATAAGCACTGGGTAGGGATGGGATGTCAGATTCGCTTCCAAATAATCTATTGTATGTTAATACACTGTAATCTAAGGTTGTCTCTCAATAGTAGTAATAGGACTACATTTTTGAAGAGCTACAGATGTGGATAATAGAATCTTGGAATGTTAAAGGACTCCAGAACATGAAAAAAAGGAAGCTATTTTTACATTTGTTTTTCCAATCAAAAGCAGACTATTTCATTGCAGGAAACTCATTTGACTAATGATCAGTGGGATATACTGAAGAATAAGAAATGGATTAGGGAGATAGTGGAGGCGGAAGGGAAAACGAACAGTGCAGGAGTGGCAATTATAATTAAAAACCGATACCAAGAAAAAATATTAGATGTCAAAATAGATAAAGAGGGAAGGTGGTGTTTAGTGGTTCTGATATCTAAGTTCTATGATAAACCTATATTACTCATGAATATATATGCCCCCTCTACTAATCAGCACCATTTTATAACTTCACTTTACTCCATTTTACAACAATATAATAACTGTTATATATTAATGGGAGGTGACTGGAATTCGTATCAAGATCCCAAGTTGGACAAATTTGGTTCATCCAAAGCTTTTAATAAACAGGCAATGATAGCATTGAAGGAATGTAAAACTGATTTTAAACTATACGACCCATTTATACATACACACACACAAAAGAAAGCAGAGAATTTTACTTTTTACTCAAGCTGCCATAAAATGTGGTCAAGAATTGATTTTTTTTTTATTTCGGAAGTATTGATATCTGTTGACCCATGTGTTTCTACTCAAGCCAGACAATTATCGGACCACTCAAAGATCACACTAACACTCAACAATAATAATATGAGTAATAGGAGACTTTGAGGATGCAATTGGTCTTTAAATCCATATTTACTAAGGAAAGAGGACATATTGAAAGAAGTTAAAGAGACACTTGAACAGTTACTTCATAACTTTCTTAACAACAGACATCCAGTTGATATAGAATGGGCTACAACCAAAGCCCAAATAAGAGGGATTTTTCTTCAGAAAGCTACTTACTATAAAAAAATGCAAAATAAGGAACTATTAGACTTGGAAACCAAAATTAAGTCACTAGACCAGGAGTTAATGAGGAACTATAATAAACAAACAGAAATAGACTTATTAAAGTGTCAAAAGAACTGTTTTTACTACACAATAGTAAACTGTCATTTTATGAACAGAGAAATTTAGTGAAATACGCGAATCATATTCAGACTCCCTCAAAAGCATTAGCACGCATTATTAACCAAGCGAAATCAACATTATTAATATCAGAAATAAACTATAATAAGAGAACATATACTAATAAGGCAGATATCATGAATACTTTTGAAAAAATATTTAATGAGGTATATGGTGATGAGCAGAGAATTTTACCAGATAAAGTTAGGAAAGATTTCTTGCAGAAGATCATATTCCCAAATATTGATAATGAGTCCCATAGGGATTTAATTAAACCAATTTCAGCGGAGGAGGTAGCAGAGATAATTAAAAAGCTGAGACCACATAAAGCCCCAGGCCCGGATGGATTGACCTCTGAATTTTATAAAACTTTTAATGAGATTTTGAGTAAAATACTTTCACAGACATTTAATTATATAATTCAAAATAAAATCAATGATCCTCACTTTAATGCTTCTAAGACTATTTTGATACCGAAAGAAAAAGTGACGCTAAAAACCCAGATAATTACAGACCCATTTCACTATTGAACATAGACATGAAAATTATGACATCCATCCTGGCAAATAGACTGAAAAAGGTCACAAATTTATTAATATCAGAGGAACAGGCAGGATTTATGGATGGGAGACAGACCACTGATAATACATTAACGCTTCACACATTAATTTCATATGCCAAGTACAAAAATCTCAATATTTATGCACTCATAATTGACGCACAGAAAGCATTTGACAGAGTTAACTTGGTATACCTATTTGATATGTTATCATACTTTAATTTACCTTCGGATTTCATTCTAACATTAAGGAAAATATATAATAACGCATATACAAATATATTTATCAATCAAGAATGCTCTAAAAGAATACAAATTAAAAATGGTACCCGACAAGGGTGCCCATTATCTCCTATTTTGTTTAATCTTTATTTGGAACCATTATTTTTACACATTAAACAAAATGTTTTTTACAATCCTCCAACACTATATGGTATGAAAATAAATATGGCTGCTTTCGCAGATGATTTAAATATATATTGTACCACACCAGTGTCAGACACCGAGAAAATATTAAAAGCAATAGAAGACTTTGAGAAAATCTCTAATTATAAACTGAATTTTAAGAAATCCAAAATATTCCCATTAAAGACTCCTTTTTCATTGCTACCATTGATAGGACAAGTAGTGACGGAAGAAAAAACAAAATATCTGGGTATTGTATTTTCAACTGATAATAAAGATTTTTTTATAAACAATGTTAAGTCAACTTGGGATCAAATAACATTGGATTTGAAAAGATGGAGTAAACTGAAACTACCAATGATGGCAAGAACTGCAATTATCAAAATGAATGTTCTTCCCAGAATATTATATATACTTAGAGCTACACAACTTAGAATCACGAGGAAATGTTTTAAACAGCTTCATATAGGACTAGGGAGATTTCTTTGGGAACCTAGGAAAACGAGGATAACATATGAGAAACTGATGGCTCCAAAGAATAGAGGAGGTTTAGATTTACCAGATTTTGAAACTTATTACTTGATAATTAATGCCAACAGAATCTTAAGGGTGATTCACTTTGATAGAGGCAGTCTGAAATGGGTGCCAAAATGGCTGGTCTTAACCTACAGACATGTAACTAAAGTGGGAATTAACTGTAAAGCTCTACCCTTTCTGAATAGAGGAACACTCAGTAAATATGACTTAATGGAACATATTAAAAGTTATGTAACTTCAATTCAAAATCTTTTTACCTCATTAAACCTACTAAAATATATGATGGTGTTTCAACCATTTCACAAGAACCCAAATTTAGTAATTGGGAATAAGTTGATAGACTTACAAAAATTCCCCCTAATAAAGGATTTAATTGTATTGGATCTCTAGGATCTCTACCCCTTTCTTGGGGTATCAGTTCACGATATTTTAAAAGAGAAAAGTCTTCCTATTTCCTATCTAATTATCATGAGACAACTTAAAGATCTGGCTATAAATTATTTTAATAACTTTGATTTTAATGAAGAGAAATTAAATATATGTCGTAATCTGTGGGAAGCTCTGATACAAGATAAAAAATATATAACTACTTCATATAAACTGATAAAAGAGATGAAATACAATAAACATATTCTCTTATCGAATTATTGGAGGGAAAAATTAATATTAGTTGACGACAGCAAGATCTTGGAAGCATTTAATCTAACATTAAAGTCTGAGTCCCTTCAGAAATTACTATTCACACAATTGATGATATTTAACAATGCCTACTATACCCGTCTTATTCTTCATAAATTTGACTCAAAGAACTCGCCTAAATGTCCATATTGTACAGACCAGACAGCTGACTTGTTTCACATGTTTTGGAGTTGCAAATGCATTTTTAAACTTTGGAATTCATTAAAACTTCAATTACAGAAAATGGGATACCAGCATTCAACACTCTCTTGGGAATTTATGATCCTACATATTCCTCCAGATAACTTAAATAAATCAAAAAAGATCATAACCATGAATATTTGTTTATTGATGAAACTATACATAGCTTCAAACTGGTTGAAGCCGACTCAGACATCTTGGGAAAATTTTAGAATATTAGCAATCAGACACATATTAGCGCATAAATTGTTAATCAATGACCATAAGAAAAGCATAAATAATATAAAAATATGGGAGCAAATCTTCAATATTGTGTTGGCCTAGGGGTTCTTATCCACTATTACTCAGGACACATATTTATAAGACTGATTCAATCTTAGATTTGACATAGATCGTAACAATAATACAGACTGTTGACTTTTTCATGTTGTATTTCTTTTTTAATAATTTGTATTAATATATAATGCTTATGTAACTTTTGGAAGCAATCATGTATATATTGTATATATTTATAGTGTGTAGTTATGTAATTGAAAAACAATAAAAGATGGATTATTGAAAACAAAAAAAAAATGTAAATATATTATTTAGTAGTTTGCATACTGATAGATTCTTCCTATGTCAAAATAGTATGTTTGAGAGAGTTACATATTTATGATTTTGAAGATCTAATTAACAACATAAACAGATTTTTTAAAAGTTCAGGCTCTGAACAAATTGCAGGAACTAAAATTAAAATAATTCTATTTCTTCACAAGTCTCCCATATCAGCTATACCGACATTTAGTAGCAATGTCAGATAGTCAAGCTGCAAAACTAGATGTTTGACTGAGATATTACATTTGAAATGTTCAGGTGCTGAAAAGATTTAAGTATTTTAATTCAAAGGAAAACCTTCCATGAAATGAGAATATTTATAAAATTGTGGATCTGCTAAGTACAGAAACAGAAAAATTAACTGTGCAATTTGGACGTGATTAAGGTTACAGAAAGCAAAATATTCTTGTGGCAAACCCCAGACACCACCCAAGGAGACCTCTGTATCACCCAGTCCACAATCTCCAGCAGCTGACGCAAATACAGGTCTAGAAAGCAGGAATATGTGATTTCCAAATGTCCCCATAGCCAGATTGGTAGATATTGGCATCCTGGGACAATGTAGCAACTGTTACATGTTCACAGACAAACATCTAATCCTTAAAGAAACAAACACAGTATGCGAGAGATGCACATGTAGAATTTCACTGGAGGTAAAAATCTGGCATACAAAGGAAGGTTGTCGAGAACATACTCACTATATCCACAAGACAGTGTCCATAATAGACAAAGACCAACTTATGCTGAGACACAAAAAAACAATCTTCCCAAACCTCAAAGACATCCTAAGCCTATAAACAATAATACCTATTCTCAGCAAACTCTAAAGCACTCAGCAAAAGCAACATCAAACATCACACACCCACCTACACCCAGTGAAACCCCAAGAGAAAAGCCTATATGGAAAGCATTACCCAGGACTCTTGTCATAGGGGACTGCATTGTATGACACACAGATGCCCCACTCACCAGACTGAACAAGGAGAGGATAGTGGTTAGTTGCTTATCTGGAGCCAGGATCCATAAAGTTACACACACACACAAGTCAGTACACCACAGGTACCAGTATGATTCTATCACAGTTCATGTGGGCATTAATGATCTGAAACTTATTTGCCTGGACTATATCTCTCTGAATTTGTGTCTCAGGCAAGTATGTGCCTTGCATTTAGCAGCATTCTGCCTTCACCAGGGATAATGCTATAGTAGGAACAAAAGATGAGTGACTTCAATAAATGACTTAGTCTTTCCACGGGGATTCAATATTTGTCAGCATGGGAGGACTTGGTTAACAAACCACATTGCTTTTGCAAAGGATGATCTGCATCTGTGTCCTCTAGGCTTCCAAATAGTAGCCCCCTTAGCGCCTTTTTAGGCAATGTCAAATTGACAAACCTACTGACATAGCAAATAAAACCCAAGGAAACCTAAAGATGTTACCACTCAGTGTTAGGAACCTAAACAATAAACTCCACACCCTACAGGCTGTCCTCACTCTGGAGAATACAGAGATCTGTGTCATTATCAAGACATAGTTTAAATTCACAGAAAGTACTCTGGCGGTGCACTGCTTCAGAGCCTTCTACACATTTAGAGCATCAGCTGCACAGACAGGGACAAAGGGGATGGGGGTCTCAATCTATATCAGCAACAAGTATAACTCTAGGTTGGTTCATCAGGACAATGCTCTGGAATTTAAACATGTACAAATCACCAATAGACAAAGTCCCATACCACATCCTAGGAAGCTATAGGTCACCCTCAATGTCCCTAGAATCTCACAGCTCATACCTAGACCCACTGGAGATACTTACCATTAAATGAAATACCCTATTTACAGGAGACTTTAATTGCCCCTCTATAGACTCAGAAAAATACGCTGCCTCAAACTCACAGAAACAATGATTCCTTGATTTTATTAGCACAAATACTCATGACTAAATAGTGCGTGCACCCACTGGAGGTTCAAGCATAGTGGACCTGGGACTCACCAATATGGGAGAGTGCTGCCCCCCTTCCAAAAGTGCCATGCCCTTACTGGTGAGGTCGGGTCACAAAGCTGTCTCCTTTGAAATTAAAATTAGCTCAGTAACCCCAACAAACTTAGTAACAGTTATGAACTATTTCAAAACAAATTACATCCTATTGAGTGATAGTCTGTCAAAATTCAATGCCCCTCCCAACCCCATGTTCACAGCAACCTGTGTGGAATAGTTCACAGAGACTCTGTACAACCGTGAAAATGGTTGCATAGAGACAGCTGTACCTACTACAAGTAATCCCAAAACAAACTCTAAACACAAATCACACTAGTAGAAATCTAACCTTAATAGGGTAGCTAACAAAGGGAAAAAAGTCATGGCTAAAATCAAGAAGAGCTACTTCCATAATCATAGGAGCTCCCTAATTAAACTAAACAAAAAACTAAAAGGACTAATTATGTCCAACAAGGCTAATTACAAGGTCAAGATACCCTCCAAGGCTAAAGACAACCACAACGTCTTCTACAGCTATGCCCAAAACCTCAAAGGCTGCACACAGCAGTGTGTTGAAGTGGTGGTCAATGGTGCCAAAAGTCACTGAGCAGAGCAACATAGCAAATTTGATGGCTGACAAAAATTCAGTTCAGACATAACCCCCTCCCCGACTCCACCTTTGCCTCCCCCCATGAAATACCTACTAGAAACTATTAACTGGAAGCAAGTCCTGACAGCACTCACTAAGGCCAAAAACAGATCCTCATTGGGCCCCGACTATATCTCTTGATGCCTCCTAAATAGCTTGAAACATGACCTATCATGACCACCTGAGTCAATTTTCAATTAGAGCCTCAAAACAGGCATTTTACCATAAGAGTGGAACCACTTCCCAAGAATGGACCATCAACTGACAACATAAACTACAGACCCATATGTCTGACTAGTCTAATATGTAAAGCCATGGAATGAATTATCATTGAAATGATCAATAAAAACAGTGTCAATCTTCCAACATTGGGCTCAACTCAGTCTGGCTTTGTCAAGGGAAGGTCTTACCTAATAAACATGGTGGACTTGTTTGAGAAGGTCACAAAAGCAATGGATGAGGGAGGAAACTGTGTATACCACTTACATGGACTTGGCTAATGCTTTCAATAATGCCTCCCACTAGAGTATAGTTGACAAACACACCAAACTGGGTATAAACCCCTACATAACTCACTGGTTTGCCAACTGCCTCACACCCAGAACTCAGGAAGTCTGGACTGGTGAGACCACCTCCACTAAGAGACCAGTTACCAGAGGAGTACCTCAGGGGTCTGTGCCGAGACCACTGCTATTTGGCATCTACTTCTCGGAGGTAAAGGTTAATATCAAAGGCCTTTGGCTGACCAGGTTTGTAGATGACTGCAAATTAGGAGCTTTTATAGATTCACCCTATCAGACAAATATCTTACAAGAAGGTCTAACACAGAAAAATGACCGATGCCAAAGTCACAGATTAAAACTCAGTGCCAAAAAATGCATTACTGTGCTTTTGTGGAAAAGTTTTCCCAGGCTAATTACTCCAACAACCCCTAAGAGTTGCCCAAGTTGCCAGAGATCTGGGAACAGATGTAGACAATAATCTGGCCATTGGCCAACGCAGTAAGAAAATCATTCTATGTTGCCCAAAGTAAGGGTGTGGCATGCAGGTCCAAGGAAGTCATAGTGCCACTTTATTCAACCCTTATCAGACCCATCAGCATGTACCTGACCAGACATATGCAACAGTTGGAATGCCCACAAAAGTTTTTTTACCACGAGAATCCAGGCTATAAGTGCACTGTCCTGTATGGAGAGCCTTAAAGCCCTGTCTTTAGTCTCGATCTCCTACATGTTACTGAGAAGCGATCTATGCACGGCATAAAAGTCATTCTCAGATCCAACTCTGACAGACCTTTGGCACATCCACAAAATAAACAAGGATTTAAATTTTGCTTGTGACATATATAAGTCCCATGCTCTGGGACAGGCTCCTCATCCATGTGAACCGAGTCCATCCATAACCTTGTTTAAGCACAACCATGACAATGGAAATGAAATCAGAAATTCACCCTGGGTCTGGCACTTATGTGTCTGATAGAACCGCCCCCACATAACCTCTAGAAACTTCCTTACTAACATACCCACTCCTAATAAATGCCCATGATATATAGGGACACAACTGGGTTGGGTTGCATGGCTAGGCTTATAAAAGGGTCTATATTAAATCAGTGAATGCTGATTTATCAACCCTTTAAAAGCGAAAGCTTGAAAATCCCAAAGACACGGAACAGCGATTTTTTTTTTCCCCAGGGAAAAAAATTGCTGGGCCATTTTTGGGACTTTGCCATTTCATCCATTGTGGTGCGATCTCGGAGTTGGCATATTTAAGTAGTGGGGTTGTGGGGGGCACAGCCCCCCCCACATCGGGGGATGGGGAGGTGAAGCCCCCCACTTTATTTAGTGTTTTGAAGTTTTTTTTTTGTTTTGTTGAACAGCGATTTTTTTTCCTTGGGGAAAAAAATCACTGTTCCATGTCTTTGGGATTTCAAGCTTTCACTTTTAAAGGGTCACTAAATCAGTGTTCGCTATTTTAAGTGTTAGCTGATTTAATATAGACCCTTATAAAAGCCCTGGTGGTCATCAGCCCAGTAGATACCTATGAAAGGATTTTTTTGCTGGATATTGTACAAAAGTAGAAAGTGTTAGAAAATGAATGAGAAGCATGTCTGTATTGGGGCTTGGGAATTAAAGGTAATGTTTAAAATACATGGATAATCATATTTACCACATACCTTGTGTTTTCATAATGAATAAGCAGAGGGGAACTATCAAATATCAGTAAAAACACTTTTTTGTGGAAGTGATGGTCATTTAATAATTGATTGTAACAAAACACACATTCAGTCTGGAAAAAAGGGGTGCACCACTTAAAAACTAAAATGATTTTCCTGGAATATATAAAGGACAGTCATTTATATTTTGAATGTGTGAAAGGGGGAATGAAGAAAGTGTAATTCAGAATACTAATAGAACATTAGAAGAAGGGGAAATAGACTGACTAGTGACAAATGTAGTGAAAAGAAAAATGAAAACTGTGATACAACAGTATATTTCCTAGCAACTGGACGAAAAAAAAATACTATAAAAAAACTGGTATGTATCAAAACGGTATGATGAAGGGGAGTAAGACACAAAAATAAAAGAACATAAAGAAAGCTTTAGGAGAAAAAAATCTGTAGGGGATAGGGTAGGATTCAGAAAAAGAAGGCTGAAGTAGGTTAAAATTTAAAAGACATGAAAGGATGATTTCTACTCAACTTAGTTAATATAAAAGGCATTCAAAGAAAGGTTAGGCACATAGTAGTGTAAATATGTTAGGCAAGATTTTTTATGTACTAAAATCATTGGGATGCCTTGCCATTACCCACCTTTAAAAGCCTTACATGCTTTTTCAAGGGAAGACAGGCCAGTCATTCCAGAGGTGAATTTACGAATACCTATCAGGTTGTATAGCTCGTTTGTAAAGGCAGAGTGACATACTGCTTAACTTGGAGATTAACTTTGTTCCAGAGAAGAGGCCGGTAGTGTATAATACATCTATCCCTCCTCTTGGACTACTCAATCCCTTATGGCTCAAGAATCAAGACAAATATTGTCCGTGAGGAGTCTATATAATACTGAAAAAAAATAAATATATATATATATATATATATATATATATATATATATATATATATATAGCTATAGATATATAGATATATATATATATATGTATATATGTATATATATATATATATATATATATATATATATATATATATATATATATATATATATATATATATATATATATATATATATATATATCTTCCAGTCTCCCTTGGTAACTTTGGCCTTTTAATCCACTGATCTATTTAGCTAAGAACCCTGAGGTCTTTTCCAGTTGTTTAATATGCTTAGTAAGGTGCATCCTAAAGGGAACATTGTACTCTATAATGAGTTTAGGACTTCTTTTGATCTACAGGATCTACCTTTTGCTATGAGCTGTGCCAGGTAAAAAGATTTTCTAAATACTGTTGCAACATGATGGTCAACTGACAGGGAGCTATCTATACCTCTCAACTGTCCAGATTTTTGGCTCATATTTTTGGACTGTTCCTCATAAAATTTGCTGTTTTCTGGCAAATGACTGAGATGATTTGAGGGTGGAAGCCACTAAATAATGGCATACATTTGAGTTTCAGACTTCAAATCCTTCAGAATATGTATGTTAAAAAAACCCTGTTACCCTAGCAAATTTCTAAGTTTATAACAACGATATTTAAAATATGTCCCTATTTTTGGGCCTTTGTCCCCCCCCCCTCCCATTTTGTTGAGCTTTGTCCAGATTTTTGCACTAAGAGGTTGAGAAGTACAGAGCTATCCCAGGTCTCTCTCCACCTTCTCATCCTGAAGTCGTGTGTGTTCCATACTGTAAGCTGCAGCTTGGGGATGCTTTCCAAATGCAATAATGTCACACTTTTTGGCATTCAATTTGAATTGATCTTTTGCACACTAGCTTTTGACAAGTGTAAGCTACTGTTGAAGTGACTGGCTCCGGCATTCAATTTGAATCGATCTTTTGCACACTAGCTTTTGACAAGTGTAAGCTCCTGTTGAAGTGCCTGACTCCTAGCTTACAATCATCATCAATTTTTGTTTAACAGTGATCCTCATTTAGGTTCATAGGTAAGTACTGGGCTAACTGGCTTGTGGGCCATTTTAAGCCTAGCCAATTACCCCATGTGAGAATCAAACCCTGTACCTTGTGTCTGCAAGAAAAAACACATTGACCATTATGTCAAACCCCCAACCCATAAATTTACAGCTAACCCCTGGGCTAGCATTCTTAATAGGCCATTCTAAGCCTAAACAGTTTTTCTTTCCCAAAGGTGACAGTCAAACTCTGTAACTTGTGTCTGTAAGTCAAACACCTTAACCATTATACCAACCCACATTGATATATGGAAAGGTGAGAAGTAGTTACAGAGTAGCAGAGGCACAGACACAGACTTCTATGGGACTCCACTGGTCATCTTCATGCTCTCAGAAGGCACACTCCCTACTCTTGCTGACCCTAAGCATGTTAGTTACCCACCTAATCATGCATGGGTCAGTCTGGAGCTCAGGATTCATTAGACAAGACTGTCTCTTGACAAAGAGTTAATTAGGTCAGTTATGACACATTTCATGACTTCACACAAAAGACTAATTAGACTGATAGGCCTAAAATTCCTAGGGTCAGTAGTGGGGGCCACTATTATGGAATGACATCACAACAGCTATGTTCTGCACCTGTGGACAAAAATGTGATTTTTTTAATTTTATTTATTTTTTTAAACAAACAGAAATGTTTCAGCAGCTGTGGGCAAGGGAAGAGGGAGCACAGGAAAAGAAGAATGTTCTAGAATTACGATCTTGGAAAATATTACTTTTTAAAAAAATATTATATGCCACAGTGAGAATTCCAGGAAGAAAATTCATGGTAGATGTACAAAGAGTGGTTAAATTAATGGTAAAAGAGATAAAAGAAAGGATAAGTGTTTGAATAAATTAAAAAAATATTATCTAACATGAAAATGATAATTTTTAGAGGATTATAACTATGATGTATGGGCCTCAAAGAAAAAACTTATCTGTAGATGTTAAAATGGAAATAACTCATGAACTATGCTTATTTAAAGGTAGGAAATAGTCCTTATTAACAATAGTGCTTTTTTGTGCTTTTTCATCTGTGCTGTGCCTGCAAATTGTCTGCTGTGATCAGTCTACTGCCCCGGTAAACTAAACTAAACAGGGAGGGTAAAAACAAACACTGATTCCGTGGTTTTTTTTTTCTGTTTTTTTTTTTTTTTTTTTGAGGAATCAGAAATAGGAGGATGAGTAAAATAGGTTGGTTTCTCAAATCACAGAACAGTATGGGTGGACTTGAAAGTGACTGTATGATTAGGGAGAGGAAGGGTATTAAGTGGTACACTGCTGTATGTATTTTAGGAATTTTGAAGACAGAAAGTGGCCATTAGAGAAACATAAGGGTATGACACCTTTGTATAGAAATGGGGCAGTGTGGTGGTGGGATTAAAGATAACTATATATCATTGCATCTGGCAGTGAAAAGAGCTTTGTATGTAGAAAGAAGGAAGTTCTCTAAGGTGTTGAGAGGGTGATATTGAGTGTATGGGAAGGGAAAACGTGTGAACTTAACATAATGAAAATAAAATGTTAAGGGTGCTGCTATGTGGCCTCATGGATAAGGACTCTGACATTAGATCAGAAGATTATAGGTCTCAGTCCTACCATGGCTGTCTGAAAGCACAATAGCATTTAAGGCTAGTGTTGATTACTGTAAGAGTACACAATTTTTTCCAGGATTATCATGTACAGGGCTGCTTGATTTGTGAGGTGGTCAATATTAAACACTTGTAGAGGGTAACAAGAACTTTTAAGTGTGTCTGATTAAAGGTGCATATAATCACTGTGATCACTTGTTTAGTATTGGTCCTATGTTCCTATTATGTGAACTAATTTCTTCCTGCTTTCTGTGACTACAAGAAATATTAGGGAGAACTCATTTCATGATATTGTATGAAGTGTCATTGGGATGAATAACTGCAGGATATTTTGAGTATCAGTCAACACAAATCATATAATGTTGATTCTTGTACTGTAAAAGATGTATTCCAAAATTTAGCAAAGGTAATCCTAGAAAGTTATGTGGGATATGTTTTTCTTTCCTGTTTTGATTTTGAACTGTGACATAAATATCACAGCTATATAACAATACTAATATTTGCTGCCAAATAAATCTAATCCCCATTGTTTATATTTTGTGATGTCCAGGTGAGATTCATGCAGCATTTCTTGTCTCACCTGATCTGGAATTATAACCCTTTTCATCCATGGATAGCAATCTCTGATTATATAATAATTAGCCATTATATGGAAAATAAGCTCCAAGGCTTTGATATGGTGTTAACATTTTGTTTGGCCACCCATTCATGATGATTTATTTCCAGTGTGCCATTTTTGCATTTCTCTCGCATTTTACTTATAATTTAGCTTATCTGTGGACATGTGCATTTCATAGACAATTAGAACCATATTTAATTTACTGAACTTTAAAATAATAAACACTTTTGTCCACTTACTACATGACTTCTTCAGATACAAAAAAAAAAAAAAAACAAATACCCCATCATTTATACTGTTTCAAACTTGTTATTTGATTAATCAACTAATCTAAGCATGCTTCTCAATATTGAATAATAATACATTCTTAAAGAGCATGGACTTAAAGTACCTAAAGTCATTGTTACATAAAAATTACTCAAGGACACAAACACAATAAACCAAAAAACATTACTTAAAATGTTATTTAAGATATTTCATAATGCCAGTATTATATTTTTTTCTGGATCATAAAACCAACACACTGTCAATCAACATTTTGTCATTAATTCTAGGGTACTGAATGGCATCCAATTTAATTTGCCAAAGCAATTCTTACTTTTCTAAATAATTTTCCTAGGCTCCACCTCTAATATTCTGCAGGACCTTTTCTAGTACAAAACATAAAAACATTTTAAACTTCCTACATTCTAAGCTATGTTTATACAGGGCATTCGTTATGTCTTTCTTCCTTAAAGCATACATATGCTCATAAATTTGTTGCCTTAGTGCCCTTTCCGTCTTACCCACAGGTCATACACTGTGCTAAATAAATCACTCAAACTGAATTTCAACCAAACCACCCATTCCACTCAAGACCCCAGGATATGAAACTACAGTAATATTTGTACCTTCATAAATAAACCAACACTGGGCACATGTATCACATTTTGACACTGTTGCTTCTTTATAGTTTTGTCTCTTATCACCTTCCACCATGTTTTTTAAATTTCTTCCCCTTTTATACACAAATCTTGGTCCTAGTCCAAGTTAATTGATCGCATCAAAACCACTGAGAACACTTGTCCAATTTTTATTAATACCATTTTGTATTCCTTTACTACCACTACTATAAGACAACACATGGTCATATTAAAATCTGACCTTTTATCTTCCTCCTTATTGACCATACTACCTCCACCCATTAATATTGGTTTATAATGGCTGTGCCTTTCATTATTTAACTGTTCTATTACTTCATAATAAAGCTCAGGTATAAACACTCTCTATAAACATCTCCCTTAACATTCTACTCCCAGACTCCATCATCAGAAACCATTCTAGACAGATTGGCAAATTGTCCTTTAACCAAATTTCTTGTCTTCCATAAAGGATGGGCACTACTAAAGTGTAAATAACTATTACACCAAGTTTCCTTTCAATAGACATTTGACGAAAAGCTCCTTTTAGTCATATCTTTACTTATTGTGAAATCTAAAAATTAATTTTATCAACATTAAAAGTTGTTGTAAATTTGAAAAAAAAATCCACTGTATTAACAAAAATAAAAAAAATGATCACTAAATCATCCAGAAATCTGAGATAGGATACAATATTCTCATAATAGTCACATTTAAACACATAAGCTCTCAAAACCATAATACTATATTTGCAAAGATTGATGCTGCTGCTGCTGCTGATACACACACATTGCATGACCTCTTATTTGCTCATAATAATCCCCCTCAAAATACACAAAATTATTATACAAAACCATTTCCATTAAACTTACTAAGAATCCAATATTTATTTGGTTTATTTTAGTGCCCCTATATAGTGCCTACCTGAACCACTCTAATTCATGAGGTATGACCAAAATAAATCTTTAACATCAATGGTCAGTAAAATCAAGTGCTTTTCAAATGTTACTTTAGTAAGCTCATTAAAGCAATACCATGAATCTTTGAATATGTTTTTTCTTATCTTTGAAAAAGAACTTCAGACTTTTATCAACAAATTTCACCAATGGTTTAGTTTCAGATCTTCCACATGCCACAGTTGGTCTTAATGGTGGGTCAACTATTTTTTTGCACTTTGGGGATACCTAATATTGAGGAGATTAAGGATTTCTTCACTTCCAAATAATTTAGTTCCAAAACACAGATTTTGTTGTTAATCAATCCGACATATAAAAACCTATTCATTTTGGTGTAAGAAATATTGATTTTATTACATGAACTTCAGCCAAAATAAGTCTCACTATTTAAATATCAATACATCTTGGTAACAATATCATTCCTTAAAATTACCCCACCCCCTTTGTCCTGTTTCATTATTCTAAGATCCTGCTTGTTTACTAATTGTTTTAATACCTTTCTTTGTTTAATTGCAGAATCTTTCATATTGAGTTTGTCCATTTCTAAGGCTTCTAATTTCCTTTTCACACATTTTTTTCAAATCTCATAATATATGGAACTATGGGGGGATTAAATGTACTGGTCCACTTCATTTCATACTTATCCCACTAATATTGTTGTTGAAATATAGCCTTAAATTTAATTTTCTAATAAATTACTTTAATTCTAACAAAACATCTACCAAATTAAATTCACTAATAGGGACAAACATAAGCCTCTTTTTAAAAATATCAAAGTTTTCTTGAGTAATAACCTCATCACTGTAGTTACAAATTTTAAAGCCATCTTGTTCAAAATAACATAATTTGTGATAGCATTACTTCATTTGTTCTTTCAGAAACTTTTTCCCCTTTCCTTTCCATCTCTCCTTTGGGGGAGGGGCAGGAAAAACATACCCCAATAATTCTCCAACCTACTTTCTTCTTCTCTGTTCCTTCTTGTTTCTTGTAACCATGGAGATATCCTTGGTAAGGGTGGATATTTTTGTAACATTACTGGGGGTGGCATATCCAAAACATTAACCAATGAAAAGATAACGTTAGAATTAGGCAGTTACCAGACAAATGCTTTCAACAATAATATTTTATTAAGTGCTTTTGTCCTATTATTAGGACTTCATCAGAATAATATAACAATCTCACTCTAGCCTTCACAGTTCTATATAAAGAAATAATGTAGGAAAACCCACCTACACATTCTAATTCATGAATTATCTAATAAATACTTAAAGAAACCTAGCTATATTACACATAAAGTATAAAAAACATAGCATTTAACATATTGCATATAAAGCTTTATATTATAAAACTGAAAAAACATCCCTTACATAACTTAATATTTAAAACTTTTTACTAATAAACAGTCATTAAATTACAATTTCAAAGCATTACGTTTCAACAGTGGATGAAGAGATAAAAAGTCATTCAGGCCTGGGATGTTGTTAGCATTTAACCTACATAAAAAGTTTTTTATGTTCTAATTTTATTTGCCATTCACCTCCCCAAGGGTTGGGAACAATCTTTTCTAGTATACCAAACTGAAACTTCTCAAACTATACACAGCAGATAGAATATTTATATAATGCATTATTAATATTCCTATTTTTTATGTCATACAAGTGCTCATAAAATGTTTTACACAGATTTCTTTCAGTTTTACCAACATAAAATGCCAGTCAGGTTGAGCACTTTAGAAAAAACAGATTACCCCATTACTTTGACAGTTTCCTCCATAAAAATAAATCCTGGATTTTAATCCATTGTCTAGAACAATAGTGCTTGGCTCCAAAATATAAACAGATTTTTTGCAAAAAACACACATTACCATTCCTTTTGTTTGTCTACCAGAACAGTGTATAATATTCTGGTGCATTTCTAAAATACTTTGCACATTACAACCCGTCCTGCATGTGAATAATGGTTCCCTGCCTAACAAATTGAAAATCTCAGGACAAACCTTAAATATATTTCGATTGTTGTTCACTATGCATTTAATTTTGTTTGCATATTTACTATATTCCAGAAGTACAGTTTGTTGATATATCTCGTTTGAAATAATTACCTCATTCTCATGCATACTAGCATTTTTATCCAAACCCACCCCAAAGAAAGGTTTACATTTTCAACCCCATTCTCTTAACGCTTCTTCCTTTAAATTAAAAACTAATTCATCTGGATAACTTCTAGAAATGAACATTAAGAAACATTATCCATTCCTTTAAGTAAATCATCTTTATTAAAAGTCATCCTGGTCACCCTAATATAGTGCCCTTTTATTAAGCTTTTCTTCTGAGCCAAAGGGTGGCAGCTTAAAAGTGGAGATGGGTGTTACTAAAGGTAGGTTTCCTGAAAATCTTGGATTTAAAACCATTGTCTGTCACTGTAATCAAAATATCAAGATAATTTATACTAGTCCAATCTATACGTGAAGGGAATTTAAGAAACTGAGTGGTATTAATCAAATATTTCATAATTTATCAATTAAACCAAATAGGCTGTCCCATAAAATAAAAATATTATCCAGGAGCCTTAAGTATAGATTAATGTACCTAACAAATTCACTTTTTTTTTTAAAACAAAAGATCTCTCCCAATCCAGTAGGAGCAAAATGGCATAAACTGAGGCACAGGCAGCTCCCATAGTTACTCCCTTGATCTGTTTAAAGTGCTCATCTTCAAAGTATATACAATTGTTATTTAGAACCAAAGATGTTATTTCTAAAATAAAATTCAGTTTATTGTTAGATAAAACTATAGTTCAGCAATCTGTTATAAAATATTTCTAATCCTTCATTATTTGGAATTACTGAAAACAGGTCGATAAAATCAATTGTAAGAAGTATCAAATGTTCCTTCCATAATTCATTTTTTAATCAACCTAAGAAATCCCATGAATCTTTTAGAAGGTGTGAGGTAGTATCGGAAAATTATTTAAGATGTCTATCTACAAAAATAGCTTTAAGGGAAGGTTTTCAAACCTTGGGCAGCAACAACTGATCTAAAAGGGGAACCATTAAACTCCTTAGGAAACTTTGGAATGCCAAAAATGGTAGGAATAGTGGGCCTATTAAATTTAAGAAAATTGTACATATCCACATCTATTCTACCATCACTAATATAATCCTCTAACAGTAGATCTATGGTAAACAATGTTCACTTCATTATTAGAAACCAGCACATACTTATATGTTTTGTATAAAGTATTTTGCATTGTTTTAAAGTACTTGAGTCAAACAAAACTGTTCCACCACCTTCATATGGCTTCATAATACATATAGATCTACTCTTATGTATATCATTTAATAATGTTTTTTTTGCTGTGTATACAATTTGTCATAAAAATAGTGTTTATTATTTCCTTTCACCAACCCATAAATATCAACTGAAACAACTTTCTCAAAAAGGTTAACTAGAGGATATAGTGGTGGATTGAAAGTACCCTTCTCAGCACCTTTCTTGTGGAAAAATATTTCCAAATTTAATCTTCTGGTAAATAATTTAATCTCAGCTAAACAATCAGCTACATCAAATTTGCATAAAGGGAAAAATTGAAGCCTTTTTGAAAAAGGTTAAAGTGCTCTTTTGTAATGGGAAGGTAGGTGTAGTTATAAATATTATAACCCTTGTATCAAAAAATAAGACCTTCTTTAACTATATTCAGTGCCGTCTCTTCCTCTCCCCATGTTGAAATATTTCTCCCTCTGATGCTGAATAATGTTTTTCTTGTTGAGTAATACATTTCCCCTCCTTGTTTGGCGCTACTCAACAATCTTTCTGATCTTCATAGTACTGGAAAATTCCCCTGATGAAAAATATTTGCAGCACCCAAAGCTTCATCCAAACCATCCCTAAAAAGTTATTACTGCTGTTACTGCCATCCCTCTCTCCACCCCTTTCCCATAAATTACTATGCCTAAGTATTCACCTCTGCCATTGTTCCTATATTCAAGGGAATTGTTATTGTTAAAAACCCCTTTCAAACTGTCTGTTAATTCATCATTAATCTGATATTTTCCATTATTTTTTGGAACCAGGTAAGCCTTTTTCCTTTGTAAGCTTCCTTGTCATGAAGGAGCTTTTTCTCCTTCCTTCTAATCACATTATCACATAATACATCAACGTTTTTAAGCACTTGCTTATATTGTGAAGAATACATTTCAAATAACAAATAAACAATTTCTCTCTGTATCATACTAATTTCACCCTTTAAATCATTCAGTCTTCTGTTATTATCCTTACTATTTATATACGCAAAACCAGTTTAGTCAAACAATTATAATAATTCCAAATGCAAAATAAAACCAGCATACAACCCATTAGGTTATTTCTACATTTTAACACTTTTTGACACCTGTCTCTCAGCAATGGACTCCTCAGAAAACACATTGTCCAACTGCAAGTTCCTGTAACGATAAAGTAATCTTTCAAATATTTCCAAGTAAAATGGCTAAGAGGTAACCAAAGCACAGCAGTAACTCCAGCATAAACTGTCCATTGAACAAGCGAAACATTTGTTTTTTATAAAATAAAATCTGATTTTAACGTTTAATGGTCTGATGAAGCTTATGTGAAAGCGCTTACCTCTTTGTATACAAAATAAAAATCAGATTTTATTTTATGAAAACGAACATTTCACTTGTTCAGTGGACAGTTTATGCTAGAGTTACTGCTACGTTTTGGCCATTTTACTTGGAATTATTTTATTTTTTCTAACTGTGAGCTGAGAGGTATTTACTCCATTGGGAATGCTTTTTTACTTTTTTTTCATTTATAATTTTTCAAATAACTTAATTTTATCAACCATACAAAGTCTCACCTCATGAGAGTCCAAACTGTCCATATTAGCATACTTCATTGTTGGTTTGTGCCAGAACCACTTAATAAAGTCCACTCCACCTTTTTTGCCATTTGTTACACTCGATTTGCTCCTTCTACCAATAGCCTGGACTCCTCGTTCATCTCTATTTAAGAAAGAGCCGGTCTGTTTGTTAAGCAAATGGCTCATTACTCCATGTTCAGAGCTAACCAGTGTATTACAATGGCTACAGATTTCTCTACCAGTTCCATCAATCTGCATATCCAAAGGACATTCCTTTCTGAGACTGTTACCACTGCGGTTGTTTTCCACTCCCAAACAGATCACGGACATGCATCAGGTTCACAGCTTCAGAGATTAGTACTAGGCTAACTGCCTTTGTGAGCCATTTTAAGCCTAGCTAATTACTTCATCTAAGAATCAAAGCCAGCACCTCATGACTGTAAGGCAGACACCTTAACCATTATACCAACTCCCACAGAGTTGATTAATAACTGTTCTAACACACATGTTCAATAAATTAAATACGGTTATATGGTGGCTTGACAGCATTTTTTTATTTCTAAGGCAATGCAAAGCACTTGTAAATTATGTTTAATTAAATACTCTCATTCATTCTGTTCTGAATCTAGCACATTATTAGAATCCTTCAGTCATGCTGCAACATTTATTATAGGTTTCAATACTTTCGAGTTCACATTCATCCACTTCATCAAAAATGAACCACCATCTAAGCTCTCTACCATTATATACGGTACATTTTGGGGCATTTTTTGTACTTTTTCTTTGATTTATGATTTTCATTCCTAACACTAAAGAGCCATATAATTTCTTTCTGCTGTTGCTGCCATCTACACCTTAATACAGTTATAATAGCATTTTCTACTGCTTTTCTCTGTGCAGATTATTGAACACCTATCTTATTCTTTAAGGTTTAAAATATTCACACAATTTTCTTATCTTTGCTGTGGAATCACTACAATTAGATATACCACACAAAGAAATATAACAGCAAGTGTTGTGATTTGGCACTTCTAGCACATATCAAGAAAGATGAAGAGTGAGTAAATGGTATATGGTAGCTGAAATGGTGACAATTATCAGTGATTTAGTAGTTATTTTTTAGAGATAACAATGAAAGAAACATAACAAACTGCCTTTTGATCATGAAGTTAACTTACCTAAGTGACAAAGTCGCCCATAAAGACCTGGCTCACACAAACAAGCACCAAAGATTCTGTGACAATAGCCATTATATGGACAGTTACACTTTGAATTGCAGTTTTTTCCAAAAAGTCCTTTAGGGCAACCTTAGGATTACAAATAAAGGAACTGTTAATCCAAAGCAAGTCATTAAATAAAAATTAAACAAAATGAACAGTATTAAAATAACTAAACAGACATATTAAACAGTTGTACTCAGATGTATTTAATAACTCCCTTTTTAAACAGACTAAAAATGACTTATAGCATCCTATATTTACAGTCTTATAATAATGATATATATACAGACTAACCAAATACCATTCAAAGATATCATGAAAATAAAAACTTCAGAGTCAAAAAAATTTATATCTGGTTTACAAACAAATGAAAAAAGAGGCAGTGGTTCCGAATTACAACTTTAAGCAACCTATTACATTAATCTATACAGAGGTATTTTGGAAATAAAATTCTGCAAACACCTTAGCAACAAATCAAACCTTTTGAAGCATTTATTTAGATTGATTCCTTAGACTAAGGACAAAAATTAAAACCAATCAACTGACTTGCATACGTGTGCAAATTATATATTGTGTGTGTTTGTTTATACATACATATCTGTCTCTGTCTATCTATACATATATCCACAAACATGCACACAGAGTGACAAAAATGTCCATATATGTGCATGTTTGGGAATATGAATATATGTCTGTATGACTATGTGATATTTGATTGTATGCGCATTAGAATGAATCACACATCATTGAATTCAAATGCTTGAAAGTTTATTTGACTGAATCATTATTCAGTTGAATACCCAGTGATTGGCACATTATACAGTCAAAAGTGCCCAAGACAACATTTTTCACAAGAAGTCTTTGTACCTCCAAACCTGTTCCATAAATATACTAATTTTACAGTCACACAACTGCAGAGAAACAAAAGACATGCCCCCACACACACTCACGTAGGGAAACGCCAGAAGCAGTGATCATGTATAAGCAGCAATAATGAGAGCTGGTAAAAACATCTTCACTTATTTCCACTATATGTATTCTCTGGTACAGGACTACTGAAACTATCCTACATCACAGAAAGTGGCTCTTCAGCCAAACTGGCATGTAACTAAATAGGCTTTCAAAAATTTAAATTCAGTCATTTGGAATTAAACCGTATGGACATCGCATTCAATTAGATTTCATGGTTCTGTCTACACAGATGTGTGTGTGTGTGTAATTTATATGACTATAACAGTTTCTGATTTTATTTCATAATCAACATAAAACACAAAAAACGAAATATATCAACCATTCATTATAGCAACAAGATACTAGACAGACACATTCTACATTGGAATGGTAAAGAAATTTCCCTTTCCAATTTACTACCCATAACCCTACCATATATTCGGGTCAAATTTGTCTGAATACTGATAGTGCTTTGTAAAGGGTTCTTTGTAAGGTAAGCTGCACATTAGGGTTAAGGTCAGGGTGCATTAATAAGTAAATAACACAAAAATGGCTATAACTGATTAAACAAAAATAAGCATTATTGGTAAATTGTAGCTAACAAACAATGCGCCACACTAAACAACTACATAGTCCAATGATGAGCCTTACGTAAACAACAGAAATTAAAAAAAAACAGTAAAGCATTCAAAAAATACCCATAAGCCAGCCTATTGTTAAAAACCTAAACTAAGTAAATATTGTGCATTACACAACTTATGCAGTATTGCATCTTACAGAAATGAATGGGAAAATACATAAATGGGATACATAGGGACTGTTTTGTGTGATAATTGAAAAACATGCATTTATCTCTCTCTCTCTCTCTCTCACACACACATATACATAAGTATGTATGTGCAGGTGTGCATATATCTATATCTATATCTATATATATCTATCCTGGATCCACTCCCATGCCCTTCAGCACATCGGGCAACAAGCACCCTTCAGCACTCGTTTCCATAGCAGGTACGGATTTTACAGGATCGGGTTGCTAGCCCGAGGCCCAACCCTCCTCAGAGGGTGATATATATATATATATATATATATATATATATATATATATATATATATGTGTGTGTGTGTGTGTGTGTGTGTGTGTGTGTGTGTGTATATCTATATATATTAAGAACAACACTTCCTGGAGGCAATGCTTGAGTCAGGAAAATCAAAAAGCACCACAACACATTTTTAATGCTTTCATTCCATTTTACTTCGGAATTTCATCACACTTCCTAAGCAGTAGCCTATATCTATATATATTATACACACAAACACATGCATAGTGGCACACTTACTACACTTCGCCTTAAGTTTCTGACATTCATTTGATGCAGGCAAAATAATCCAATGCAGTATTCAGCCTAGATTCTGTAAAACAAAAAACTGAAAACAGATGCCTAATTTGTTCAATTCCCATAAGAGGCATTTTGGTTCCCCCCCCCCCCCACCCCCCGGCAAAGTACTGTGACAAATTTTAATACATCTACAAATATAAGTCAAATGTGTCTCTTTTCCTCCTTTAAAAGAATAATCATACCCTAGCATAGACTTGCAGAGAAAGCACGGACCAAATCTGAATGGAAATAGTATTCCTCATTAAGGCAACAGCAAGAGAATTCATGAAACTAGAAATCCTTTAAATTCCACAAATGATATACAAAAATTAACAGGACAATGATTTCCACAGCAGTGTTGTTTCTATGTTGGTTACACAAAAGATAGAAGCCTATTTTAATTTTTCAGAATCTTTACCTCCTATGCCAGTTACCAGAATGTTCTTGATAAAAACTTACTTCAATCCTGGTCAGTTGAAATTGGCTCAGATTACACAAACACAGTCGCAAACACATATAAACAAACTGTCTCTCTTTCCAAGGTAACACAGACCATTAAAACACTAACAACTGAAGACTTATATACCTGCTTTCATATAACACCAACTCTTTCTTTTGTTTGCTCACTCACTTTCTGTCTCTGTCTCTCTATATGTATATATAATATATATATATATATATATATATATATATATATATTATATATATATATATATATATATATATAGAGAGAGAGAGAGAGAGGGGGGAGATGATATTAACTGTGTGAATGCACACACACACACACACACACACACACACACACACACACACACACACACACACACACACACACACACACAAATATGCGTCAATAAACTTTCACTTATTGACATAACACCAGTGCTTTTGCATTTCATTTTTTATCTAATTAACTGGGTAAATGTCTCCTTAAGAGCATGAAACAAGACCTATCTTCTTCTTCTTCATCTTCTTTTGGATTTTCCCAGTTAGAGGTCTCCACAGTGGATCACCTGTCTGCTCATGATTGGCAGTGGAGTTTTACTGTGTCGAACTGCCAGCCCAACCTTCCACAGAAGGCGCACACACACACACACACACACACACACACACACACACACACACACACACACACACACACACGCATGCAGTCACACCTAGGACAAATTAAGAATGTCCAATCCACCTACAGCATGTCTTTGAGATGTGGGAGGAAACTGGAGCACACAGAGGAAACCCATGCGACCACAGGAAGGACATGCAGACTCAACACAGAAGGCACCCCAGCCGAGGATCGAACGGGAGAACCTCTTGCTGGGAGGTGGCAACGCTAACTGCTGCACCACCATGTTAAGCATCTCGATTTAACCATAGCATTTAGACAAGCTTTGTGCCAAGAAAATGAAGGACTTTAACTGTCATCTCCCTGCAGGCCATCTACGGACACAGGTAACGAAAGGCCCATAAGTTTGACTAGTCTAATATGAAAAGCCATGGAAATGACAGACGACAGAGGAAACCTTGAGACACTGGATCCAACCCAGTTTGGTTTTGTCAAGGGCAGATCATGCTGGAGGGGCAGATTTATTTCCCAGTGACTGCCTCATCTTTGGAACAGGCTACCAATTCAAGTGAAATAGAACATCTCTATGACACTGTTCAAGAGGAACCTGGATGGGGCACAATAAATTCTTACCGGGGATAGCACCCACAATCTTTCTGGACATGGGTAGTCATCACTAAATGCAATCTTGGGTATTGATTAGCAGGTCCATATTAGGTTGTCAAAATGGTACTCCAGTTTGCACCTATACAGTGACCTGTAGACAATGAAAAAAGCTTTAGCGATTTGCTGAATTAACAAAGGACAACAAAATAGTTGCCTGAAGGATAACGGACACTACAGGACTTTGCCCTTTTCTCTATTGTAGCGTGATCTCTTGAGTTGGTATATATAGTTGGGGGGGGGGGTTTGAGTCGCACAAAAGTTGGTCTATTGTGCTTTGGGCAACTATTTAGTTGCTCTTAGTAAATTCAGTGAATTGCTAACTCAATTCTCACTGATTACAGCTTGAGGAATAGGTGTTTGCCGGATTACCATTTCAGTGAACTAATATAGACTCTTGACTAGCATTTTCATGGTATTATTTTGGGAAGAAACAGCTAGGCTTAAAATGACCTCTGGGTCAATAGCCTAGTAATTTCCTATGATCCTATACCTACTCAACCTGGTGGACTTCTTGAGAAAGTCACCAAAGCAATGGATGAGGGCAAAAATGGTATATACCACTTACCTTGATCTGGCCAAAGCATTTGACACAATACCCAACACAGTAATTGCAGACAAACTTAAGAAATTAGGTATATACCTCCATGTTACCTTCTTAACAGACAGTGGGCTCAAAGATAGATCCCAAGAAGTTAGGATAGCAGAGTCTACCACTACAAAAATGCCAGACACTACTGGAATTCATGAAGGCTTGGTGCTGTGGCTGCTCTTTTTTTGCAGCTACTTCTCTGAAATCAGAGACAACAAGAAGGGCCTCTGTCTAACCAGGTTTGCAGATGACTGCAAACTAGACACAAATACCCTCCATGGAGGTCAGACATATACCTGTAACTGGTGCCAGGGCCACTGTCTAAAACTAAATGGAAAGAAATACACAATAGTGTCCTTTGAAAAACTAACTACCACATTGATAATGCACACCAAGAGTGGCCCTAGTCATCAGGGATTTGGCAATGCATGTAGACAGTGACCTGGCCTTTGACCATCATGTACATACAATAGGAAGGAAATCATTCTATGCTGCACAATGTATAAGCAAAGGTATGTCATCTATGTCCAAGGATGTCATTGTTCCGCTGTACTTGGCGCTCATCAGACCAATCATGGACTGCCTTCAGTATGTACCTAACCAGGCATATGCAACAAGTGGAGTGTCCACAGAGCTTCCTCATAAAAAGAATATGAGGTGTAAACATGTCCTACAAGAATTGCCTCAAAGCCCTATCTCTGTACTCGGCCTCCAATAGACTGGTGAGAAGCTATCTATACCTGGCCTATAAAGCATCCTCAGATGACTCTCTGATGGACCTGTTGCACATCTGCAAAACAATTAGCATTAGAATTCCTTGATCTGGGGACCTGCTACATAAACATGACATATTGGCGGGACAGGTAGTTGTCTTAGAGCCTACGCTCACTCTGGAACAGTCATGCATTTGAAGGAGAGTTCTTCCCTAAACTAATTCAAGTATAACTTGGACCATTGGAGAGGGAATCAGAAATTTACCCTTGGTTTGGCACCTATGTCACTAACAGACGAAGGCAGCCTGTAAATGTGTGACCACCAGTGCC
>NC_056734.1:176792359-176799859 GCF_019279795.1 Protopterus annectens
CTGAAGTCACTAAATGGTAACCATTTAAGTTTCAGTCTTCCTGCCTTTCATAAAAACAGCTGATCCGGCATAGTGGTATGTTGATCTGACTGTTTTGCACAGGGCCCTGGGTTCAAGACTTGGCAGTGAAATGGAAGGTGGTAACACAGCATTTTATATTAGCAACTTTCCCAGATTATACAAGCAATTTTTAAAATGTGTCCTTGGTTTTTGGGCTTTTGTCCCCCCCTCAATAAACTTTGTCTTTTTCCAGATTTCTTGTGCTGCAAAGTTGAGAGATACAGCTGAGTGTCGAGTAGATTTTACAAGGAGCTGAGAGCTGCAGGAGAAGGCACGTTTAGTTCTGCTTATGCTAACTCTGTTTGCATTGTTAATAGCACAACAGGTTTGCTTTTGATGCAGAAGGCTGTGGGTTCTACTCCCACAGGGGGTGGATGCTGCTGTACTGAGAATGTCCTGTTTGGCGAGGATACAGCCACTTTATTTGTAGATGAAACAATAAAATATAAAGTTGTTTGCTAGCAGCAACCTCTTCATTAGTTACAGATCTGTTTAATGTGAAATTTTATAGATGACTTTTACTTCTGCAGAGATTGTGCATATTTACTGATACTGGATTGTAGAAGTTTGAGTATATTTTTATGATGGAAATGTTCTCAATTGGGCAGTTTTGTCATTATTGGTGCATGCATTTTATTTCATTGTTTACTGGAAAAATGTTCAAAACAATAAATTTAAAACAGCCTCTAGCAACTGTACTATATTAAACAAGGATTATAATTTAATACAATCAGGAAGGTGCATCACACAACACATGCATGTCATGTGTGCAAGGGGCCTATCATTTGAAAACAGCCCAAAGTTAATCTTTATATTAGCCAAATGTACTATTTTTTAATGTGGATTTCAATGCTGTATCAATGAATGTGAGTTTCAAGAGCAGAGAAGTTTTAATGCTAAGTCTATTTTCATTGTGAGACTGCATTGCATTGTTTAGCAGATGTCTTAGGGTTTGTGTTGTAAAATGCAAAATAAAACTTTCAAATGAAATCCAAATCATCGTAGAAGTAAAGCAGTATGCACATTACAGTGCTTATGGTAAATGGAGTGAAATAGCCAAGTAATGGGACATTGGAATGGCTGCAGGAGGAGGCTCCATTCGACCATGATTTTGTGAGGGGGAAGGGTGGCAAACTTAAAGACAGCCCTGGCTGAACTATACCTCTCAACTGTCCAGACTTTTACAGATTGAATAGATTTTTGCTTATTTTTGGTTTGTTCCTCATAAAATTTGTGGTTTTCTGGCAAATAATTTAGGAATTAAGTCACTAAATAATGACAGACATTGAGTTTCAGACTTCATAACCTTCAGAAAAATGCATGCTAAAGCAAGACCAGTTATTTTATCAACTAAGTCTATACAAGAGTAATATTTAGTACTGTTTGTATGTTCCCCCAATATATTTGGCCTTGCCCAGATTTCCTGTGTTAACAGGTTGAGAGGTATGTGCAAATAAATTGTTTTATAGAATTAGGCATATCCAAACCTCTCAACTGTCCCCGATTTTGGCTCAAAATGTTGCTCTCCCTCTAATAATCCCTCCACAAAATGGCAATTTTGGAAGAAAGGTGGAGGGTTTACAATTAATAAATAACTGTAATAATCAGAGTTATAGATTACTTTTATTTCAGAAATGCATGTAGATTCATTTATTGTGTCAGCTGCTCAAGTTAACAGCACTAATATTTAAAAGTGTCCTTTCTTTGACAGGTTCCCAGCTGTATTGTGTGGCTACTATATTATTTTTGCATCACATTTTTGGTCCACTTTTCATAAAATTGTGGTTTTCTGGCAATTATAGGCAGATCATTAAAGATTGAAGTTAGAAAATAATGACAGACATTTGAGTTTCAGATTTCATACCCTTCAGAGAATTCATACTAATGCAAGACCTACTATTCTATTAGAAAGTTTATAAAATAAATATTTAAATATTGTCCTTATTTCTGGGCCTTTGTCCCACTTCTATATATGGTGTTGCCAAGATTTCTTTCTCTGAGGTTGAGAGGTATGACAAATGTGGCAGGGTCATCATAGTCAGCCAGAGACATTTCAAATTGTGACATACTTATTGCACCCCACTCCCCCATGTAGTGACTCTGGATGTATCCAAGCAAGGCAAGGAGCAGTTATGCAGTGTAAGTGTGCAGAGTATCCCACCATCCAAGGTAGACACAAGTACTACAGTGGCTTTACATATGTCTTTGCTTGATTTTGTAGAATGTTCTGGTTTTCTGTCATATTTTATACTGTTGAGTTATGCTTCTTATTATTCAGAAAGTGCCCATTGCTCTGTGTTTAAGTAGCAATGCTTTCATGACCATCAGGTAAGCTTGTCTGAGATTGTAAGATGCAAGTAAGTTTTAATAAGCATACTGTTAAAGAATTACCAACATGGAAAGCCTTTTTGTTGTTGCCATGCAGAGAATCCTTACATAACTAGATAACTTATAAGCCTTGGGTATTGAAATGCATATGACAGTATTTGTAATAAAGGACAGGATTACATTATTTTAAGAAGCTCATTACATTTGTTGGAGACTTGCAGTCATCTTTGCAGGCTTTACTTGTAAACCAAACAGAATACCAATCTATCATGTGTGGTCCATAACCTGTGCAGTAATCCTTTGAGCAATGTATCTTGAGCTTGTTTTTCTTTGCTGTTCATTTTTTACTTTGATCATGTTTTCCCCATGAAACAAGTAGATAGTTTTTGCCAGGCAGCAGGCCTTTTTTGGATAAGAAACATTTTTACAGGTGGGGATATCACAGAGATTACTACTTTCAGCATGTTACTTGGTACTTTTATAAAGCTGAATATAAATTATAATTATAACTCCAGTGCAAGGAGAAGTGGTTTGAGTTGAGTGCTGCTTGTTTTTTTATACTTGACTTTGACTGGCATTCCAGTAATGTATTTAAAAAGTAATTTATTTTATGGCTTATAACCTTTTTGTTTCCATCTAGATATTAAGTAAGCTGTCATGCAGCCAATGCATTGAAATATTTTTTTTCTTCTATACTTTATTTTGTCTTGATTGGACTCTCATAATGATGGTTTGGCACCCAGGGCAGCGTATTTAATTAAAGTTCCAGTTTTTGTGGTTTTGAGCATAACTCCTCCCCTTTCTGGTTGGCTGCACCCCTTCCCATTAGCTCCACCCATTCAGCTGTCTTCTGCAGCCCCCTTTTAATTTAAAGTCACCAGCCGCCACTGGTGTTTGTAGAGGGCATTAGCCTCTCTTCTCATTCTGATTTCCTATAAATGCACATATATTCTGACCCTCAGTCTCTGCTCTGTTTTTCCGATGTAAAAACAGGGGCAGAACAAACATAGTGCACATTTTACCACCTTTGTTGTACAACAATTGAGTCTGTTTC
The DNA here is from genome assembly GCF_019279795.1 of Protopterus annectens. Classification (NCBI taxonomy): domain Eukaryota; kingdom Metazoa; phylum Chordata; order Ceratodontiformes; family Protopteridae; genus Protopterus; species Protopterus annectens. The sequence goes on from NC_056734.1 coordinate 176,795,802, forward strand.
TTATAGTGACCGCCTGGTTGTTCAATGCAATTTCATGGCACATCATAATATTGGGGCAGTAGGAGCAAAACCACACTCATTCATCACCATAAATTCAAAGTTTTGATTATGTTGGGGTTTGGACCAACTGTGTTCTAATACTGTTTTCAAATTCCTGCTATTTTTGAATACCACTTGTGGACCCGACCCCACAATCACAAATAGTATTCTCTTGTAGGAGAAGACACCAGTTCTTTTCCTGAAATTGATTTCATGGAGAATAGGTTGTAATAAAATAATTCCTGAAGGTCTCTATGTTTGTGTTCATGCTCTCAGCCATAGGTAGCATTGATGTAGTATCCCCACCATCTAGGACTTCATCACTTCTGTTGTTGGTCACACAAGGGCCTCCCAAAATCAGCACAAAATGATGAAACTCACATTTATTGACCACTTCTAGCATCAAGTTATCTACAAATTTTGTAGGATAGCCACATTTTAAAAACATGTTTTTCAGCAATATACACTCATCCCAAAAGGAAGTATCTTCCATGCTCATTCGGGTTGCCCTCCAAAATGGCCCTTGACCACTGCTCTTTTCAGTGTTATACAATGCAAACTGTCAAAATGCAGAAAACTGTTAGAATATGTGGGTTTCCTATAAATTTTGGAGGTGAATCATCTGTTTTTGCTGTCCTTGGCCAACCATGTATCCAGGTAAGCTATGTTCACATCATTACTGTCATGGGTGAATGCAAGAAACTCTGCTGTTTGATTAATATATGACAAAAAATGGGCGATGTGAGCTTCACCATCCTAAAGGATGAAAATATCATCCAAAAAGCATGTGTATAATCTACATGATGCAAAATAGATTAGTTAAAAAAACATTTTCTCGAATTATATCATGTTAATGTTGGCATAAAGACCCCCACACACTGCACCCAAGGATACCCCTGCTTGTTGTAAGAACAAGTCACCTCCAAATTTAACAAAATTATTTTTCAGTACAATCTCCATTAAATTGACATAAAAATTAATTTGGACTTTGGAATATTCTTCTCCATCAAAAATTCAGAAAACCATTCCATTCCTAAGTTATGGGGAATGACTGAATACAAGTCCTTGACATCCACAGTGATAAAGGTGTATGTGTCTTTGAAGGGAAGATCATTTTTTTTGCAAAAATTCTCATGAATCATGGCAAATATGTGGCTCCTGGGTAATACACGTTTTTAATCTAGTGTCCAAAAATTTGACCAAGGGACAGGTGATAGAGCCACAGACATCAACAATTGGTCGCACTGGTGGTCATTCTTTTTTTTTTATTTATTTTACGCAAACCAAACATGTGGGGATCTTAGGACACATCACATTTAGATAGTTATAATCAATCAAAATGTGTTGGTCAATTAACAAGTTATTTAGTTTTCCCTTTATCCTGTGTATACAACACTGCACTCATTGACAGAAACCTCCTCTAGGTGTCAGATGCAAAAATGGACGTCTTTTTCATTTTGCAGTCACACTCACTCATCACAACCAACCCACCCCATTTATCAGGTTGCACGGTCCTGATTTCTTTGTTGCTTTGTAAAGCATTTAATCTCACTATTTCTTCTCTAGAAAGATTGTATTTAAAAGTAGGTTTTCTTACCTTTCAGTCCAAACTTGCCAAGTTACAAATATCCAACTCACAATTTTTTTCAAAACAGTTAATCACAGGGTGAATCAGGGAATTATAAGTGCTGGATATCCTTAATGGTTGCATGACGGATCCCACAGTTTGAAACATCATCAAGAAATTAAATGTTCTGGAATATTCCTTAAGATCCTTGAGTGTGTTTGCATCATCCATATGCCTATTAGGTACAAAATTTTGACCTTGAGCAAATATATCCCCATGATAAGCAACAATGTTAACAGATGAAAAATTGTAGAAAGTGAAATCACCAGTATAATTCGTCATGGTGGTGCATGGGGGTAGAATACATTAGTAACACCAGGGACTGGACTTAATTCCCATTCTGTCTCCTAGCTCCTAGTCTCCAATTTTGTTGTGTTGTATAACTTGGATCATTGGATAAGGAGTCAGAAATTTATCCTTGGTCTGGCACCTATGTCACTGATAGACAAAGGCAGCCTGTAAATGTGTGACCACCAGTGCCCAAGCCCACATATACCCTTTAAAATAACCCTAGAGTGTCAAACTTGTCAGATACATTTGAGAAGCTTGGTTAGGCTTAAAAAGGCTTCCTGGAGTCATTAGCTTTGTAATCACCTATAAATGAACTGGTTTTATGGTCTTGGTCACAAACTCAAGGCTAAACACAGCAAATATGAACAACTGTATACAGCCTGTCAATCAGCAGGAAAATAGATACCTGGAGAAAACTCTACACACTGCAAGGTGAGTATAGCAATGCTACAAAGTGTAGCTAATGTCATTCAGGTTTGAACCCTAGAAAAGCATGCTCCGAAGATGAACCATTAACCACTGAGCCACTGTGCTGCACTATGAATAAGTAGGTACCCAAGGTAAACACTAACAACCCCTTTGGTTTTAAAGATAATATAAAGCAAGGGAACAATGCAAACACTGTCAGTTCCATAACCATGAATAAGAAGGAAAGACTAGAAAAGGCATGTAGAAATTATCTGGGGTTTGGAAAAATATCGAAGTGCAGTGCCTGTAGATAATGTAGGTTCGTTAATGAAAAATGTAGTATTACTGCCCCTGCTTCCCCTAAGTTTTGGCCTGTAAGAGTAACTTTGATGGTTATAATAAGGGTGTGGTTTGTCTTGTGGGTTCTTTGTCTTTTGACTGCTTTTATATAGGAAAAACTGAGAGGCAACTTAGATATGAGAGTCTATGATTGCATGTATAGTATTAAGGTAAAGGATGTTATGAAAGCTTGAGTGAATATACTTTTGTTTGTAAGAATTTTAAAGAGGTTCATTCATTTATTTATTTGTGTTTTGTGATAGAGAAAGTACCCACCCCACTTTGATGGGGGAGATGGGAAACAAAAATAGTATATAGAGAATTATATTGGTAAATAATGCTAAATTCTATTGTTAGACTTCTAGTAATGCAGTGAAATGGTAAATGTTGAAAGTCTTTAATACAATATGTGTAGTTATTTCCATTTATTTATTTAGCATATTGTCAGCACTGATATTTAATTAATTTTAGGTACTGTTTTTACTATTTTACCTCAGGATTTTATGTGATATTTTAGATATTTATAAAGAACTGTGGATAATGTGTGCTTGTTTTGATGAACTCTATTCAGTTTAAGACCACAGTGCTTAACTTCCTGTCATACACTGTCCTAGAATTGAGAGTGGTTGGTGTTGTTCTTTTACTTGTGGTTATTTGTCACACTGTCCTTTTGGCTAGGAATAGACTGGAATTCTTGATCACATATGGCTGGAATGTGAGGAAAAGAAGGTAAAATGGCTCAGCATCAGTTTCTCTCACTTTAAAGGAAACAGTGCTTTTCCCATTGTGCACTTGAATCTCAGCAGATGCTAAGGGTCAGCAGGTACCTCTCATTTCATATGCACATGACAGGGTATAAGCAGACTCACATACTGCCAGCTCAGTTGCAGCTATCTCTTAAGCAACAGGCAGACCAGAGCCTAAGGAAGAAATACATCCCTGCCATTCATTTACAGAACTACCTATACATGACATTCATATACAGGACTGCATTTCTTTGCTATCACATACAGGACCACTTATCCCTGCCACTCATATACAGGAACACATATCCCTGCCATTCATATGCAGGACCACCTATACCTGCCATTCATATGCAGGACCACATATCCTTGTTGCCATATACAGGACCACATATCCTTGCCATCATATACAGGGGCAGATATCCATGACATTCATATACAGAACCACATCTCCTTGCTATCATATACAGGACCACTTATCCCTGCCATTCATATACAGGACCACCTATCCATGACATTCATATACAGGACCACTTATCCCTGCCATTCATATATAGGACCACATTTCCTTGCCATCATATACAGGACCACATATCCTTGCCATTGTATAA